>NC_134364.1:8668135-8748611 GCF_048569485.1 Anomaloglossus baeobatrachus | reverse complement strand
TCTGGTACGTATACCAACCCTCAGCACACATCTCACCACAACATACAACACAACCTCACCACATCACATCAACACCCTAAACACACACAAGTCTGGTACATATACCCACCCTCAGCACAACATCTCAACCACACATACACCAACCTCACCACATAATCACCCTAAAACCACACACAAGTCTGGTACATATACCACCCTCAGCACACATCTCACCACACATACAACAACCTCACCACATAATCACCCTAAACACACACAAGTCTGGTACATATACCACCCTCAGCACACATCTCACCACACATACACCAACCTCACCACATAATCAGCCCTAAACACACACAAGTCTGGTACATATACCACCCTCAGCACACATCTCACCACACATACAACAACCTCACCACATAATCACCCTAAACACACACAAGTCTGGTACATATACCACCCTCAGCACACATCTCACCACACATACACAACCTCACCACATAATCGCCCTAAACACACACAAGTCTGGTACATATACCACCCTCAGCACACCTCTCACCACACACACACCAACCTCACCACATAATCGCCCTAAACACACACAAGTCTGGTACATATACCTCCCTCAGCACACATCTCACCACACATACACCAACCTCACCACATAATCGCCCTAAACACACACAAGTCTGGTACATATACCACCCTCAGCACACATCTCACTCACACACACACCAACCTCACCACATAATCGCCCTAAACACACACAAGTCTGGTACATATACCACCCTCAGCACACATCTCACCACACACACACCAACCTCACCACATAATCACCCTAAACACACACAAGTCTGGTACATATACCACCCTCAGCACACATCTCACCACACTTACACCAACCTCCCACATAATCACCCTAAACACACACAGGTCTGGTACATATACCACCCTCAGCACACATCTCACCACACATACACCAACCTCCCACATAATCACCCTAAACACACACAGGTCTGGTACATATACCACCCTCAGCACACATCTCACCACACACACACCAACCTCCCACATAATCACCCTAAACACACACAAGTCTGGTACATATACCACCCTCAGCACACATCTCACCACACACACACCAACCTCACCACATAATCACCCTAAACACACACAAGTCTGGTATATATACCACCCTCAGCACACATCTCACCACACATACACCAATCTCGCCACATAATCACCCTAAACACACACAAGTCTGGTACATATACCAGCCTCAGCACACATCTCACCACACACACACCAACCTCACCACATAATCGCCCTAAACACACACAAGTCTGGTACATATACCCACCCTCAGCACACATCTCACCACACACACACCAACCTCACCACATAATCACCCTAAACACACACAAGTCTGGTACATATACCACCCTCAGCACACATCTCACCACACATACACCAACCTCCCACATAATCACCCTAAACACACACAAGTCTGGTACATATACCACCCTCAGCACACATCTCACCACACATACACCAACCTCACCACATAATCACCCTAAACACACACAAGTCTGGTACATATACCACCCCTCAGCACACATCTCACCACACATACACCAACCTCACCACATAATCGCCCTAAACACACACAAGTCTGGTACATATACCACCCTCAGCACACATCTCACCACACATACACCAACCTCACCACATAATCGCCCTAAACACACACAAGTCTGGTACATATACCACCCTCAGCACACATCTCACCACACACACACCAACCCTCACCACATAATCGCCCTAAACACACACAAGTCTGGTACATATACCACCCTCAGCACACATCTCACCACACACACACCAATCTCGCCACATAATCACCCTAAACACACACAAGTCTGGTACTTATACCAGCCTCAGCACACATCTCACCACACACACACCAACCTCACCACATAATCGCCCTAAACACACACAAGTCTGGGTACATATACCACCCTCAGCACACATCTCACCACACACACACCAACCTCATCACATAATCACCCTAAACACACACAAGTCTGGTACATATACCACCCTCAGCACACATCTCACCACACACACACCAACCTCACCACATAATCACCCTAAACACACACAAGTCTGGTACATATACCACCCTCAGCACACATCTCACCACACACACACCAACCTCACCACATAATCACCCTAAACACACACAAGTCTGGTACATATACCACCCTCAGCACACATCTCACCACACACACACCAACCTCACCACATAATCACCCTAAACACACACAAGTCTGGTACATATACCACCCTCAGCACACATCTCACGACACATACACAACCTCCCACATAATCACCCTAAACACACCCAAGTCTGGAACATATACCGCCCTCAGCACACATCTCACCACACATACACCAACCTCACCACATAATCACCCTAAACACACACAAGTCTGGTACATATACCACCCTCAGCACACATCTCACGACACATACACCAACCTCCCACATAATCACCCTAAACACACACAAGTCTGGTACATATACCACCCTCAGCACACATCTCACCACACATACAACAACCTCACCACATAATCACCCTAACACACACAAGTCTGGTACATATACCGCCCTCAGCACACATCTCACCACACATACACCAACCTCACCACATAATCACCCTAAACACACACAAGTCTGGTACATATACCACCCTCAGCACACATCTCACCACATACAACAACCTCACCACATAATCACCCTAAACACACACAAGTCTGGTACATATACCACCCTCAGCACACATCTCACCACACACACATCAACCTCCCACATAATCACCCTAACCACACACAAGTCTGGTATATATACCACCCTCAGCACACATCTCACCACACATACAACAACCTCGCCACATAATCACCCTAAACACACACAAGTCTTGGTACATATACCACCCTCAGCACACATCTCACCACACACATACACCAACCTCGCCTACTAAACTACCCAGGACCCCGCGGCCCTCCCTTTATCCGCTCTCTTGCTTACTGTACTTGTCCCCACTTTTTGAGCTGAGTCCAGTACGACGTATCCAGGCTCCACAATGCTCCGAGCCGCACAGATCCAGGAGCATCTAACACATCCGGGGGGCTTTACTAGTCACTGCCTGGCATGTGGCACTGTATGTTTAGTAAGCGAAGCCTGGGGGGCTACGAACAGACGTCTTTCACAATAAGGGGGCTACAGCAAAGGTGGCATTACAAATGCAAGGGGGGGATTTTCTACCTAGAGCTTGATACGCTCATAACCCGGGCAAGCACAAACTCTTTTCGGAACGTACACTGTTTTGCCAAAGTTTGCGACCCTTTCATTTCACCAAATGATTTCTCATTTAAAGTGAAGTAAATCTAGACAAAAAAGAAACCAAAAATAATAAACAGTACTACAAAGGCATCCCGCCGCCCCCACACCTCCGCAGCCTCCCCCCCGCCCCGACACTTCCGCAGCGCCCCCCCACGCCCGACACCTCCGCAGCGCCCCCCACGCCTGACACCTCTGCAGCCCCCCCGCCCTGACACCTCCACAGCGCCCCCCCCACCCCCACGCCCGACACCTCCGCAGCGCCCCCCACGCCCGACACCTCCGCAGCGCCCCCCCCACCCCCACGCCCGACACCTCCGCAGCGCCCCCCACGCCCGACACCTCCACAGCCCCCCCGCCCTGGACACCTCCGCAGCGCCCCCCCACCCCCACGCCCGACACCCTCCGCAGCCCCCACGCCCTGACACCTCCGCAGCCGCCCCCGACACAACTCCGCAGCCGCCCCGACACCTCCGCAGGCGCCCCGACACCTCCGCAGCCGCCCCGACACCTCCGCAGCCGCCCCGACACCCCGCCCTGACACCTCCGCAGCGCCCCCCACACCCCCGACACCTCCGCAGCCCCCCCCCCGCCCCGACACCTCCGCAGCGCGCCCCACCCCCACACCCGACACCTCCGCAGCCCCCCCCGACACCTCCGCAGCGCCCCCCACCTCCACAGCCCCCCCCGCCCCGACACCTCCGCAGCGCCCCCCACCCCCACGTTTGACACCTCCGCAGCCCCCCTGACACCTCCGCAGCCGCCCCGACACCTCCGCAGTCCCCCCGCCCCGACACCTCCGCAGCCCCCCGACAACCTCCGCAGCCCCCCGACACCCTCCGCAGCCCCCCGACACCTCCGCGCAGCCGCCCCGACACCTCCGCAGCCGCCCCGACACCTCCGCAGCCGCCCCCGACACCCTCCGCAGCCAGCCCCGACACCTCCGCAGCCGCCCCCCCCCACGCCCGACACCTCCGCAGCCCCCCCCCCCCCGCCCCGACACCCTCCGCAGCCGCCCCGACACCTCCGCAGCCGCCCCCGACACCTCCGCAGCCGCCCCCCCCCCACGCCACGACACCTCCGCAGCCCCCCCGGCCCCGACACCTCCGCAGCGCCCCGACACCCTCCGCAGCCGCCCCCCCCCACGCCCGACACCTCCGCAGCCCCCCCGGCCCGAAACCTCCGCAGCCCCCCGACACCTCCGCAGCCTCCCCGACACCTCCGCAGCCGCCCCGACACCTCCGCAGCCGCCCCGACGACACCTCCGCAGCCGCCCCCCCCCGCCCGACACCTCCGCAGCCCCCCCGCCCCGACACCTCCGCAGCCCCCCCGACACCCTCCGCAGCCGCCCCGACACCTTCGCAGCCGCCCCGACACCTCCGCAGCCGCCCCGACACCTCCGCAGCCGCCCCCCCCACGCCCGACACCTCCGCAGCCCCCCCCGGCCCGACACCTCCGCAGCGCCCCGACACCTCCGCAGCCGCCCCCCCCCACGCCCGACACCTCCGCAGCCCCCCGACACCTCCGCAGCCTCCCCCGACACCTCCGCAGCCGCCCCGACACCTCCGCAGCCGCCCCCCCCCCGCCCGACACCCTCCGCAGCCCCCCCGCCCCGACACCTCCGCAGCCGCCCCGACACCTTCGCAGCCGCCCCGACACCTCCGCAGCCGCCCCCCCCACGCCCGACACCTCCGCAGCCCCCCCGCCCCGACACCTCCGCAGCCCCCCGACACCTCCGCAGCGCCCCCCCACCCCGACACCTCCGCAGCGCCCCCCCGCCCCGACACCTCCGCAGCGCCCCCCCCGCCTGACACCTCCGCAGCGCCCCGACACCTCCGCAGCGCCCCCACCCCCCCCGCCCGACACCTCCGCAGCGCCCCGACACCTCCGCAGCGCCCCCCACCCCCCCGCCCGACACCTCCGCAGCGCCCCCCTGACACCTCTGCAGCGCCCCCCCCGACACCCTCTGCAGCGCCCCCCCCGACACCTCTGCAGCGCCCCCCCCCCCCGGCCGTCATGAAGAAACACATTCTTAAGGAGACGGCAGGACATTTCTAATATTTTAAACATACAAAGAGCACAGCGAGACTGACCCTGCCCGCCCTCCACTAATGAGGAACCGGAAAATGACCAATAACGCAGGAGGAGCGGGATTTATTGCAGTACACAGATGTAAATTGCCATCATTTGGCAGCACTAGTCACAGCAGCGGAGCGCTCTGTCCCCTGCCACCGCCTTTGTCAAGAGATTGTTTGGTTTATGTTATTTATCCTTTTGCTTTTTTCCCCCTTTTTGTAAAAATCAACGAGGTCAAAAACATTTACGTAAAAATTGAAAAGAAAAAAAAAAAAAAGGTTCCCAGAATCAGGACACAAAGGACAGGACTGCGGCCACCCCCCCCAAATGCCACAATCTGCAGGTGAAGCGGCTTTCAGAGGGAACAGAGGGCCGTGATATAAAGGCGGCAGACATTGTATAGAGCGCAGCAGGAGAAAGTGACGCACCAAAGACATCACGTCCGCCAACACTTACAGATGGGAACACTGGGATAAAAGCTGGGAGCAGTCAGGACCACGCACGTCTACAGGTATCTACAAGAGCTTTCAACTTGTTCACAGCAAGCGGAGGTTGTGAACGTCACTGCACAGCCAGCGGAGGTGTGAACGTCACTGCACAGCCAGCAGAGGTGTGAACGTCACTGCACAGCCAGCAGAGGTGTGAACCTTACAGCACAGCCAGCAGAGGTGTGAACGTCACAGCACAGCCAGCAGAGGTATGTGAACGTCACTGCACAGCCAGCAGAGGTGTGAACGTCACTGCACAGCCAGCAGAGGTGGTGAACGTCACTGCACAGCCAGCAGAGGTGTGAACGTCACTGCACAGCAATCAGAGGTGTGACCGTCACTGCACAACAACAAGCAGAGGTGTGACCGTCACTGCACAGCCAGCAGAGGTGTGAACGTCACTGCACAGCCAGCAGAGGTGTGAACGTCACTGCACAGCAGCAGAGGTGTGAACGTCACTGCACAGCCAGCAGAGGTGTGAACCTTACAGCACAGCCAGCAGAGGTGTGAACCTTACAGCACAGCCAGCAGAGGTGTGAACGTCACTGCACAGCCAGCAGAGGTGTGAACGTCACTGCACAGCCAGCAGAGGTGTGAACGTCACTGCACAGCCAGCAGAGGTGTGAATCTTACAGCACAGCCAGCAGAGGTGTGAACGTCACTGCACAGCCAGCAGAGGTGTGAACGTCACTGCACAGCAATCAGAGGTGTGACCGTCACTGCACAACAAGCAGAGGTGTGACCGTCACTGCACAGCCAGCAGAGGTGTGAACGTCACTGCACAGCCAGCAGAGGTGTGAACGTCACTGCACAGCCAGCAGAGGTGTGAACGTCACTGCACAGCCAGCAGAGGTGTGAACGTCACTGCACAGCCAGCAGAGGTGTGAATCTTACAGCACAGCCAGCAGAGGTGTGAACGTCACTGCACAGCCAGCAGAGGTGTGAACGTCACTGCACAGCCAGCAGAGGTGTGAACGTCACTGCACAGCCAGCAGAGGTGTGAACGTCACTGCACAGCCAGCAGAGGTGTGAATCTTACAGCACAGCCAGCAGAGGTGTGAACGTCACTGCACAGCCAGCAGAGGTGTGACCGTCACTGCACAGCCAGCAGAGGTGTGAACGTCACTGCACAGCCAGCAGAGGTGTGAACGTCACTGCACAGCCAGCAGAGGTGTGAATCTTACAGCACAGCCAGCAGAGGTGTGAATCTTACAGCACAGCCAGCAGAGGTGTGAACGTCACTGCACAGCCAGCAGAGGTGTGACCGTCACTGCACAGCCAGCAGAGGTGTGAACGTTACAGCACAGCCAGCAGAGGTGTGAACGTTACAGCACAGCAATCAGAGGTGTGACCGTCACTGCACAGCAAGCAGAGGTGTGAACGTCACTGCACAGCAAGCAGAGGTGTGAACGTCACTGCACAGCAAGCAGAGGTGTGAACGTCACTGCACAGCAAGCAGAGGTGTGAACGTCGCTGCACAGCCAGCAGAGGTGTGAACCTTACAGAATAGGATAAAGATTTAATTTAAAAAGTCATTGCTTCTTATTAGTGGAGACCCCCACACCTAGCAGACCCCAGGACAGGGCTCATGTCAGAATTTTGCCCATACGAGTTGTCCATATTGTCATCCAAAAGGAACCAGCCCCGGGACCCTGCAGCGGAGAAACAAAAAACTGACGCTTCAAACTAAAGAAATAAACCTTTAGAGGCGATTCCCTTCCTCCATTCATCACTGGTGACCCCAATATTGGGATCTTGTGTCGCCGGATCCGCCCGGGTCCATCGTGTAACGATTCACTGGAGATTGTTTCAAAAATAGTCGTTGCCATGGAAACATAACTTCTTCTGACGGATGAAACATTGCGCCCCCCGCGGCGGAGGCTCCACAGGCCGCTGTGTGCTCCCCGGGAGCGCCTCATCTCCGGACTCGGCGGGGTGCCGTCACCACGAGCGACAATGGAAACAACATGATTGTCAACGCGGGGAAAAGACGACAACTGCTGCTCCACCGCCATCTGCCGCCCAATTACCAGCACTCCTTTATATCTAGCCGTGAAGAGGGGGGATGAATACACCCCTCTACAGACAACGTCCCCTTACAATGTGGAGACCCCCATAAATCGCAGATAAAGTCGTTTGTTTAGGAGAGTCTCCATGACGACCACAGGCAAAAAGGAATTTACTACAGCGTCCTATGCATTCAGATTGCATAATTATTAGCACCCTAATGTTACGCTCAATCTTCCAGTAACCGGATTATAAAAAGGCAGAACCGGAACCAAACTCCAAAGACCAAATGTAAAAGCTAATTTTACTCAGAAGACGCAGCCACATCCCACAGGAGACCCCGACACCAGACGCTGCCGCCCCCCGCCCCCGGCAGTTACTGGCGGAATCACGATCTGAACCTCATGGGCCCAAAATTATCACCACTCGGCCGCCTGCGCAGCCCGACGCTCCCACCACTCAGCCGCCTGCGCAGCCCGGCGCTCCCGCCACTCAGCCGCCTGCGCAACCCGGCGCTCCCGCCACTCAGCCCAGTACTCCCACCACTCAGCCCGGCGCTCCCACCACTCAGCCCGGCGCTCCCACCACTCAGCCCGGCGCTCCCACCACTCAGCCCGGCGCTCCCACCACTCAGCCCGGCGCTCCCACCACTCAGCCCGGCGCTCCCACCACTCAGCCCGGCGCTCCCACCACTCAGCCCGGCGCTCCCACCACTCAGCCCGGCGCTCCCACCACTCAGCTCGGCGCTCCCACCACTCAGCCGCCTGCACAGCCCAGCGCTCCCGCCACTCAGCCGCCTGCACAGCCCGGCGCTCCCACCACTCAGCCGCCTGCGCAGCCCGGCGCTCCCACCACTCAGCTGCCTGCGCAACCCAGCGCTCCCACCACTCAGCCGCCTGCACAGCCCGACGCTCCCACCACTCAGCTGCCTGCGCAGCCCGGCGCTCCCACCACTCAGCCGCCTGCGCAACCCAGCGCTCCCGCCACTCAGCCGCCTGCACAGCCCGGCGCTCCCACCACTCAGCCCGGCGCTCCCACCACTCAGCCCGGCCCTCCCACCACTCAGCCCGGCCCTCCCACCACTCAGCCCGGCCCTCCCACCACTCAGCCCGGCCCTCCCACCACTCAGCCCGGCCCTCCCACCACTCAGCCCGGCCCTCCCACCACTCAGCCCGGCCCTCCCACCACTCAGCCCGGCCCTCCCACCACTCAGCCCGGCCCTCCCACCACTCAGCCCGGCGCTCCCACCACTCAGCCCGGCGCTCCCACCACTCAGCCCGGCGCTCCCACCACTCAGCCCGGCGCTCCCACCACTCAGCCGCCTGCGCAGCCCGGCGCTCCCACCACTCAGCCCGGCGCTCCCACCACTCAGCCCGGCGCTCCCACCACTCAGCCCGGCGCTCCCACCACTCAGCCCGGCGCTCCCACCACTCAGCCCGGCGCTCCCACCACTCAGCCGCCTGCGCAGCCCGGCGCTCCCACCACTCAGCCGCCTGCACAGCCCGGCGCTCCCACCACTCAGCCGCCTGCACAGCCCGGCGCTCCCACCACTCAGCCGCCTGCACAGCCCGGCGCTCCCACCACTCAGCCGCCTGCACAGCCCAGCGCTCCCACCACTCAGCCGCCTGCACAGCCCAGCGCTCCCACCACTCAGCCGCCTGCACAGCCCGGCGCTCCCACCACTCAGCCGCCTGCACAGCCCGGCGCTCCCACCACTCAGCCGCCTGCACAGCCCGGCGCTCCCACCACTCAGCCGCCTGCACAGCCCAGCGCTCCCACCACTCAGCCGCCTGCACAGCCCAGCGCTCCCACCACTCAGCCGCCTGCACAGCCCGGCGCTCCCACCACTCAGCCGCCTGCACAGCCCAGCGCTCCCACCACTCAGCCGCCTGCACAGCCCAGCGCTCCCACCACTCAGCCGCCTGCACAGCCCGGCGCTCCCACCACTCAGCCGCCTGCACAGCCCGGCGCTCCCACCACTCAGCCGCCTGCACAGCCCGGCGCTCCCACCACTCAGCCGCCTGCACAGCCCAGCGCTCCCACCACTCAGCCGCCTGCACAGCCCAGCGCTCCCACCACTCAGCCGCCTGCACAGCCCGGCGCTCCCACCACTCAGCCGCCTGCACAGCCCAGCGCTCCCACCACTCAGCCGCCTGCACAGCCCAGCGCTCCCACCACTCAGCCGCCTGCACAGCCCGGCGCTCCCACCACTCAGCCGCCTGCACAGCCCAGCGCTCCCACCACTCAGCCGCCTGCACAGCCCGGCGCTCCCACCACTCAGCCGCCTGCACAGCCCGGCGCTCCCGCCACTCAGCCGCCTGCACAGCCCGGCGCTCCCACCACTCAGCCGCCTGCGCAGCCCGGCGCTCCCACCACTCAGCCGCCTGCACAGCCCGGCGCTCCCACCACTCAGCCGCCTGCACAGCCCGGCGCTCCCACCACTCAGCCGCCTGCGCAGCCCGGCGCTCCCACCACTCAGCCGCCTGCCACTCCTCTTCCTCCGTTACACAAGAGCTGGTGTTGGAAAATGTATTAACGATCCAGATAACTGTCCCCTGCTTTATGGGAACTCTGCTCCACCACCTTGCTGACAGTTTCCTCAGCAGCTATCTCTATGTGATACAGGAGGCCACACTCCGGCCGTCCTCACCTTCCTGTGCATTGTGGAATCTGCGCCGTCTCTTGAGCGAGGGCGAGAAGAAGCAGCCGAGTGCGATGACGTCCTCTCCAGCCGCGACACCTCCTTCTTCATCCTCTCCCGTCTCTGCTGATCACTGTCTGCAAGAACAACACAAGAACAGACGTTATAAGTGAAGAGTCTCACACCGAGAGCCGCATTACACAGCACCATTATTCCTGACAGCGTTACAATGTATCAGTAAGTGCAGAGTCTCACACCGAGAGCCGCATTACACAGCACCGTTATTCCTGACAGCGTTACAATGTATCAGTAAGTGCAGAGTCTCACACCGAGAGCCGCATTACACAGCACCATTATTCCTGACAGCGTTACAATGTATCAGTAAGTCATTTATTTTAGCTCACTCCTCAACCCCATTGAAAGTGCCAGAACACCACTATGCAATTTTATACACAAAGAAAATTGTGGTATGAATCCTTTTTGATAAAAATAATCTTTATTATACTTACATTAAAATTGATATTAATACAGCAATAGAGTCCTATAGGGGTTAACAGAACTGCTAGCAAAAGGTCAATAACAGTAATTGTGGATAGTTAACAGCATGTAGTACACACAGTAGGATCACAATATTTTAATCAAAACAACCAAGGATGTGATACAGTGGAATATAAGTAAACACACTGTAATTTCCTATTTACATTGTTTGATGGTAGTGTGCCCAAACTCAATACTACCTGTTGTGATCACTTAATTATGTGTCATATCCATAAGATTGTTGTGATATAACCAAAGCCTCACTCACATAGCTATAGGCAATCAATTAGTTATAAACGGCATAACCACAACCTACGATTTATCCACAGTTATAATGATAATGCATTACTGACCACTTTGCTGCAAGTTCAGGTAACCACCTGTCCCTACGCGCGTTTCACCTCTTCTTCAGGGGACGTACCCTGAAGAAGATGTGAAACGCGCGTAGCGCCCAACACAGCAACACCGAAGGAGAGGAGACGCAGCGCCCAACACAGCAACACCGGAGGAGAGGAGACGCAGCGCCCAACACAGCAACACCGGAGGAGAGGAGACGCAGCGCCCAACACAGCAACACCGGAGGAGAGGAGACGCAGCGCCCAACACAGCAACACCGGAGGAGAGGAGACGCAGCGCCCAACACAGCAACACCGGAGGAGAGGAGACGCAGCGCCCAACACAGCAACACCGGAGGAGAGGAGACGCAGCGCCCAACTCAGCAACACCGGAGGAGAGGAGGCGCAGCGCCCAACTCAGCAACACCGGAGGAGAGGAGGCGCAGCGCCCAACACAGCAACACCGGAGGAGAGGAGGCGCAGCACCCAACACAGCAACACCGGAGGAGAGGAGACGCAGCGCCCAACACAGCAACACCGGAGGAGAGGAGACGCAGCGCCCAACAAAGCAACACCGGAGGAGAGGAGACGCAGCGCCCAACACAGCAACACCGGAGGAGAGGAGACGCAGCGCCCAACACAGCAACACGAGAGGAGACGCAGCGCCCAACACAGCAACACCGGAGGAGAGGAGACGCAGCGCCCAACACAGCAACACCGGAGGAGAGGAGACGCAGCGCCCAACACAGCAACACCGGAGGAGAGGAGACACAGCGCCCAACACAGCAACACCGGAGGAGAGGAGACGCAGCGCCCAACACAGCAACACCGGAGGAGAGGAGACGCAGCGCCCAACACAGCAACACCGGAGGAGAGGAGACGCAGCGCCCAACACAGCAACACCGGAGGAGAGGAGACACAGCGCCCAACACAGCAACACCGGAGGAGAGGAGGCGCAGCGTCCAACACAGCAACACCGGAGGAGAGGAGGCGCAGCGTCCAACACAGCAACACCGGAGGAGAGGAGGCGCAGCGTCCAACACAGCAACACCGGAGGAGAGGAGACGCAGCACCCAACACAGCAACACGAGAGGAGACGCAGCGCCCAACACAGCAACACCGGAGGAGAGGAGACGCAGTGCCCAACTGCCGAAACCGCCGCACCGACACCATGGCCCCGACCGCCAGGGAATAACAGAGCACCTAACTGCTGACCCAGGACAGGATTAGATACACAGCTCAGCAGACAGTATCACACAGGAGAGGATTAGATACACAGCTCAGCAGACAGTAACACACAGGAGAGGATTAGATACACAGCTCAGCAGACAGTATCACACAGGAGAGGATTAGATACACAGCTCAGCAGACTGTATCACACAGGAAAGGATTAGATACACGGCTCAGCAGACAGTATCACACAGGATAGGATTAGATACACAGCTCAGCAGACAGTATCACCCAGGAAAGGATTAGATACACGGCTCAGCAGACTATCACACAGGAGAGGATTAGATACACAGCTCAGAAGACAGTATCACACAGGATAGGATTAGATACACGGCTCAGCAGACAGTATCATACAGGAGAGGATTAGATACACGGCTCAGCAGACAGTATCACACAGGAGAGGATTAGATGCACAGCTCAGCAGACAGTATCACACAGGAGAGGATTATATACACGGCTCAGCAGACAGTATCACACAGGATAGGATTAGATACACAGCTCAGCAGACAATATCACACAGGAGAGGATTAGATACACAGCTCAGCAGACAGTATCACACAGGATAGGATTAGATACACAGCTCATCAGACAGTATCACACAGGAGAGGACTAGATACACAGCTCAGCAGACTATCACACAGGACAGGATTAGATACACGGCTCAGCAGACAGTATCACACAGGAGAGGATTAGATACACAGCTCAGCAGACAGTATCACACAGGATAGGATTAGATACACAGCTCAGCAGACAGTATCATACAGGAGAGGATTAGATACACAGCTCAGCAGACAGTATCACACAGGAGGATTAGATACACAGCTCAGCAGACAGTAACACACAGGATAGGATTAGATACACAGCTCAGCAGACAGTATGACACAGGAGAGGATTAGATACACGGCTCAGCAGACTATCACACAGGAGAGGATTAGATACACGGCTCAGCAGACAGTATCACCCAGGAAAGGATTAGATACACGGCTCAGCAGACAGTATCACACAGGAGAGGATTA
Source organism: Anomaloglossus baeobatrachus (assembly GCF_048569485.1). Classification (NCBI taxonomy): domain Eukaryota; kingdom Metazoa; phylum Chordata; class Amphibia; order Anura; family Aromobatidae; genus Anomaloglossus; species Anomaloglossus baeobatrachus. Next base: position 8,734,897 of record NC_134364.1, on the reverse strand, counting down.
GATACACAGCTCAGCAGACAGTATCACACAGGAGAGGATTAGATACACAGCTCAGCAGACAGTATCACACAGGAGAGGATTAGATACACAGCTCAGCAGACAGTATCACACAGGAGAGGATTAGATACACAGCTCAGCAGACAGTATCACACAGGAGGGGATTAGATACACAGCTCAGCAGACAGTATCACACAGGATAGCATCCGGTACACAGCTCAGCACAGTATCACCCAGGAAAGGATTAGATACACGGCTCAGCAGACAGTAACACACAGGAGATGATTAGATACACAGCTCTGCAGACAGTATCACACAGGAGAGGATTAGATACACGGCTCAGTAGACAGTATCACACAGGATAGGATTAGATACACGGCTCAGCAGACAGTATCACAAAGGATAGGATTAGATACACAGCTCAGCACAGTATCACACAGGATAGGATTAGATACACCTCAGCAGACAGTATCACACAGGAGAGGATTAGATACACGGCTCAGTAGACAGTATCACACAGGATAGGATTAGATACACGGCTCAGCAGACAGTATCACAAAGGATAGGATTAGATACACAGCTCAGCACAGTATCACACAGGATAGGATTAGATACACCTCAGCAGACAGTATCACACAGGATAGGATTAGATACACCTCAGCAGACAGTATCACACAGGAGAGGATTAGATACAGCTCCCCGTTCTTTGTACATTTGGTGATTTCAGGTCTGTCACTTACATTTTACACTTTTTATCAGGCTCTTTGGAACAGAACAGTCAATGGCAGCTAAAAGAAAAATAAGAACGACTTAGTAATGATGATCACCTCTTCACATCTCATTACTGTTATTAATCTACTGAGCGGCGATCGCCCATCCGACTCGCCACTCATCCGACTCGCCACCCATCCGACTCGCCACCCATCCGGCTCGCCACCCATCCGACTCGCCACCCATCCGGCTCGCCACCCATCCGGCTCGCCACCCATCCGGCTCGCCACCCATCCGACTCGCCACCCATCCGACTCGCCACCCATCCGACTCGCCACCCATCCGGCTCCCTACCCATCCGGCTCCCTACCCATCCGACTCCCTACCCATCCGACTCCCTACCCATCCGGCTCGCCACCCATCCGGCTCGCCACCCATCCGGCTCGCCACCCATCCGGCTCGCCACCCATCCGACTCGCCACCCATCCGACTCGCCACCCATCCGGCTCCCTACCCATCCGGCTCCCTACCCATCCGACTCCCTACCCATCCGACTCCCTACCCATCCGACTCCCTACCCATCCGACTCCCTACCCATCCGACTCGCCACCCATCCGGCTCGCCACCCATCCGGCTCGCCACCCATCCGGCTCGCCACCCATCCGACTCGCCACCCATCCGACTCCCTACCCATCCGACTCCCTACCCATCCGGCTCGCCACCCATCCGGCTCGCCACCCATCCGGCTCGCCACCCATCCGGCTCGCCACCCATCCGGCTCGCCACCCATCCGATTCACCACCCATCCGACTCGCCACCCATCCGACTCCCTACCCATCCGGCTCCCTACCCATCCGGCTCCCTACCCATCCGACTCCCTACCCATCCGACTCCCTACCCATCCGACTCGCCACCCATCCGGCTCGCCACCCATCCGGCTCGCCACCCATCCGGCTCGCCACCCATCCGACTCGCCACCCATCCGACTCCCTACCCATCCGACTCCCTACCCATCCGGCTCGCCACCCATCCGGCTCGCCACCCATCCGGCTCGCCACCCATCCGGCTCGCCACCCATCCGATTCGCCACCCATCCGACTCGCCACCCATCCGACTCGCCACCCATCCGACTCGCCACCCATCCGACTCGCCACCCATCCGACTCCCTACCCATCCGACTCCCTACCCATCCGACTCCCTACCCATCCGGCTCCCTACCCATCCGGTTCGCCACCCATCCGGCTCCCTACCCATCCGACTCCCTACCCATCCGGCTCGCCACCCATCCGGCTCGCCACCCATCCGGCTCCCTACCCATCCGACTCGCCACCCATCCGACTCGCCACCCATCCGACTCGCCACCCATCCGACTCGCCACCCATCCGACTCGCCACCCATCCGACTCGCCACCCATCCGACTCGCCACCCATCCGACTCGCCACCCATCCGACTCGCCACCCATCCGACTCGCCACCCATCCGACTCGCCACCCATCCGACTCGCCACCCATCCGACTCGCCACCCATCCGACTCGCCACCCATCCGACTCGCCACCCATCCGACTCGCCACCCATCCGACTCCCTACCCATCCGACTCCCTACCCATCCGACTCCCTACCCATCCGACTCGCCACCCATCCGACTCCCTACCCATCCGGCTCCCTACCCATCCGGCTCCCTACCCATCCGGCTCACCACCCATCCGACTCACCACCCATCCGGCTCACCACCCATCCGGCTCACCACCCATCCGGCTCCCTACCCATCCGGCTCCCTACCCATCCGACTCCCTACCCATCCGACTCGCCACCCATCCGACTCCCTACCCATCCGACTCCCTACCCATCCGACTCGCCACCCATCCGACTCGCCACCCATCCGGCTCCCTACCCATCCGACTCCCTACCCATCCGACTCCCTACCCATCCGACTCTCTACCCATCCGACTCCCTACCCATCCGACTCCCTACCCATCCGACTCGCCACCCATCCGACTCCCTAACCATCCGACTCCCTACCCATCCGACTCGCCACCCATCCGACTCGCCACCCATCCGGCTCCCTACCCATCCGACTCCCTACCCATCCGACTCCCTACCCATCCGACTCCCTACCCATCCGACTCCCTACCCATCCGACTCTCTACCCATCCGACTCCCTACCCATCCGACTCCCTACCCATCCGACTCGCCACCCATCCGACTCCCTAACCATCCGACTCCCTACCCATCCGACTCCCTACCCATCCGACTCACCACCCATCCGACTCACCACCCATCTGGCTCACCACCCATCCGGCTCACTACCCATCCGGCTCCCTACATATCGGACATGGTCCTGGAGAAGAGAATCTCCCCCCCCCCCCCGGACAGGGGGCAATCCGGGAAAACCTCAGGCAGCACCCAAATATGCACCAAACATACAAGATCCACCTCCCCCCACCCAGGGCGCGCCGGATGCTCACACCTGACGCCATACCTTTGGCGGAGAGGATCTTATTGTAGTGGATCACCATGTGGTCCCGGATCCGGTACTGGTTGCTTAGCCGACTGCTTTGGCCGATGCAAAAAGCTGGAACCAAAGAAGAAAAAAGAAAAAAAAAAAAAAGAGAGAAGTCGGATGAATACGGGAACAGAAGACTTGATACCAAAAGCAAAAAGTCACAAAACTGCAGCCAAAAAACAAACAAAAATAAACCTAAAACACAACAAACAAGAAACAAATTATATCTGCCACATACAGTGGCATGCAAAAGTTTACGCACCCCTGGTCATGTTTACTGATATTCTGAATAATTAAGCAAGTTGAAGATGAAATTATCTGTAAAAGCCATAAAGTTAGGGATATCCCCTGCATTTTAGACAAAAAAAAATATATATATATTTTACATTTTAAATTCACAACAAAAAATAAAGTTGGCCAATGTAAAATATTGTGCACCCTGCATGGTTAGGACCCTGCAGCACCCTTTTTGGCAGGTATCAAAGCTTGTAAATGTTTTTTGTAGCAGCCAAGAGTCTTTCAATTCCTGTTTGAGGGATTTCCATGCTTTCTTCCTTGGAGATGTCTTCCAGTTCTGTGAGATCCCCGGGTGATCTTGCATGCTCTGCTCTTCCTTGGAGATGTCTTCCAGTTCTGTGAGATCCCCGGGTGATCTTGCATGCTCTGCTCTTCCTTGGAGATGTCTTCCAGTTCTGTGAGATCCCCGGGTGATCTTGCATGCTCTGCTCTTCCTTGGAGATGTCTTCCAGTTCTGTGAGATCCCCGGGTGATCTTGCATGCTCTGCTCTTCCTTGGAGATGTCTTCCAGTTCTGTGAGATCCCCGGGTGATCTTGCATGCTCTGCTCTTCCTTGGAGATGTCTTCCAGTTCTGTGAGATCCCCGGGTGATCTTGCATGCTCTGCTCTTCCTTGGAGATGTCTTCCAGTTCTGTGAGATCCCCGGGTGATCTTGCATGCTCTGCTCTTCCTTGGAGATGTCTTCCAGTTCTGTGAGATCCCCGGGTGATCTTGCATGCTCTGCTCTTCCTTGGAGATGTCTTCCAGTTCTGTGAGATCCCCGGGTGATCTTGCATGCTCTGCTCTTCCTTGGAGATGTCTTCCAGTTCTGTGAGATCCCCGGGTGATCTTGCATGCTCTGCTCTTCCTTGGAGATGTCTTCCAGTTCTGTGAGATCCCCGGGTGATCTTGCATGCTCTGCTCTTCCTTGGAGATGTCTTCCAGTTCTGTGAGATCCCCGGGTGATCTTGCATGCTCTGCTCTTCCTTGGAGATGTCTTCCAGTTCTGTGAGATCCCCGGGTGATCTTGCATGCTCTGCTCTTCCTTGGAGATGTCTTCCAGTTCTGTGAGATCCCCGGGTGATCTTGCATGCTCTGCTCTTCCTTGGAGATGTCTTCCAGTTCTGTGAGATCCCCGGGTGATCTTGCATGCTCTGCTCTTCCTTGGAGATGTCTTCCAGTTCTGTGAGATCCCCGGGTGATCTTGCATGCTCTGCTCTTCCTTGGAGATGTCTTCCAGTTCTGTGAGATCCCCGGGTGATCTTGCATGCACTGCTCTTCCTTGGAGACGTCTTCTTGTTCTGTGAGATCCCCGGGTTATCTTGCATGCACTGCTCTTCCTTGGAGATGTCTTCTTGTTCTGTAAGATCCCCGGGTTATCTTGCATGCTCTGCTCTTCCTTGGAGACGTCTTGCATGCTCTGCTCTTCCTTGGAGACGTCTTCTTGTTCTGTGAGATCCCCGGGTTATCTTGCATGCACTGCTCTTTTGCGGTCTAGCCACAGATTTTCATGATGTTCAGATCAGGGGACTGTGAGGGCCATTGTAAAACCTTCAGCTTGTACCTTTTGACATAGGCTAATGTGGATTTTGAATTGTGTTTAGGCTCCTTATCCATTTGTAGAAGTCATCCTCTTTTCTCCTCTTTTCAACTTCAGCTTTTTTACAGATGGTGTTATGTTTGCTTGAAGAATTTGTGAAACTTTAATTGAATCCATTCTTCCCTCTACCCGTGAAATGTTCCCAGTGCCATTGGATAGAACACAACCCAAAGCATGATTAATCCACCCCCATGCTTAATGGTTGGCGAGATGTTCTTGTCATGAGATTCTGTCTCCTTTTTTTCCCAAACATTTGGTTTGATCATTGTGGCCAAGGAGTTCTATTTTAACCTCATCAGTAACACGACTTGTTTCCAAAATACATCAGTCTTGTTTAGATGTGATTTTGCAGACTTCTGATGGTAAATTTTATGGTGAGGACGCAGGAGAGGTTTTCTTCTGATGACTCTTCCATGAAGGCCATTTTTCTGTAGGTGTCTCTGAACAGTAGAACAATGTCCACAACTCCAGAGTCGGCTGAATCTTCCTGAAGGTCTTTCGCAGTGAAGTGAAGGTTCTGATTTGCCTCTAGCGATCCTACCAGCAGCTCTCAGACATTTTGCTTGGTTTTCCAGACCTTATCCTGACCTCCACTGTTTCTGTAAGTGCCATTTCTGAATTACTTTTCGAACTGAGGAAAGGGCAACTTGAAAACGCTTTGCTATTTTCTTCTAGCTTTCTTCTGCTTTGTGGGCCTTCACCGTTTTGATTTTCAGAGTGCTAGGCAGCTGCTTTGAAAAACCCATGGCTGTTGTTTTATTTGCACAAGGTTAGAGGAAGCTGGGTTTTTATAAAGCTGTGCAATTTGCATCACCCGCCCTTTCCTAACTATGATAATGAACAAGCCACAAACCTAACAGGCTAATTAAGGTCTGAAATGATACTGTTCAAAATAACAGTCATTTTGACCAGTGGTGCTCAAACTTCTGCATAGCACTGTATAAACCCTGGACTGCTGCAGTATACAGCGGGGGAGGGGGGCTTTATAGGACCACGATGCCCACCTTTCCCCGCTGCACCAGGATTGCTTACCGTTGCTCTTAGTACTGAGGTGTCCTCTGAATGGGCTCGACACGCCGCACCGGGGAATGGACGGTGCCCGGGACCCTGCAACTACACACGATACAGAGGTTAAGGATCATCCATTCCAGGGCTGAAAAGCCAAACTGATGAGGGTTTGGTACAAGGTGTCAGTGCATGCGATCCTCAAAAGAAACCTCCTCTCTTTGTTACAATGCATTGGCCTGAATCAATAAGGATATATACAGTCATATGAAAAAGTTTGTGCACCCCTATTAATGTTAACCTTTTTTCTTTATAACAATTTGGGTTTTTGCTATTTCAGTCTCATATATCTAATAACTGATGGACTGAGTAATATTTCTGGATTGAAATGAGGTTTATTGTACGAACAGAAAATGTGCAATCCGCATTTAAACAAAATTTGACAGGTGCATAAGTATGGGCACCTCAACATAGAAGTGACATTAATATTTTGTAGATCCTCCTTTTGCAGAAATCCCAGCCTCTAGTCGCTTCCTGTAGCTGTTAATGAGTTCCTGGATCCTGGATGAAGGTAGATTTGACCATTCCTGTTTACAAAACAATTCCAGTTCAGGTAAGTTTGATGGTCTCGAGCATGGACAGCCGCTTCACATCATCCCACAGATTTTCAATGATATCCAGGTCTGGGGACTGGGATGGCCATTCCAGAACATTGTAATTGTTCCTCTGCATGAATGCCTGAGTAGATTTGGAGCGGTGTTTTGGATCATTGTCTTGCTGAAATATCCATCCCCTGCGTAACTTCAACTTCGTCACTGATTCTTGCACATTATTGTCAAGAATCTGCTGATACTGAGTTGAATCCATGCGACCCTCAACTTTAACAAGATTCCCGGTGCCGGCATTGGCCACACAGCCCCAAAGCATGATGGAACCTCCACCAAATGTTACTGTGGGTAGCAAGTGCTTTTCTTGGAATGCCGTGTTTTTTTGCCTCCATGCAAAACGCCTTTTTGTATGACCAAACAACTCAATCTTTGTTTCATCAGTCCACAGGACCTTCTTCCAAAATGTAACTGGCTTGTCCAAATGAGCTTTTGCATACCTCAGGCGACTCTGTTTGTGGCGTGCTTGCAGAAACGGCTTCTTTCGCATCACTCTCCCATACAGCTTCTCCTTGTGCAACGTGCGCTGTATTGTGACCGATGCACATTGACATCATCTGCAGCAAGATGATGCTGCAGGTCTTTGGAGGTGGTCTGTTGATTGTCCTTGACTGTTCTCACCATTCTTCTTCTCTGCCTTTCTGATATTTTTCTTGGCCTGCCACTTCTGGGCTTAACAAGAACTGTACTTGTGTTCTTCCATTTCCTTACTATGTTCCTCACAGTGGAAACTGACAGTTTAAATCTCTGAGACAACTTTTTGTACCTTCCCCTGAACAACTATGTTGAATAATCTTTGTTTTCAGATCATTTGAGAGTTGTTTTGAGGAGCCCATGATGCCACTCTTCATAGGAGATTCACATAGGAGAACAACTTGCAAGTGGCCACCTTAAATACCTTTTCTCATGATTGGATACACCTGCCTATGAAGCTCAAAGCTCAATGAGGTTACAAAACCAATTTAGTGCTTTAGTAAATCAGTAAAAAGTAGTTAGGAGTGTTCAAATCAAGAAATTGATAAGGGTGCCCATACTTTTGCAACGGTCACATTTTGTTTAAATGCGGATTGCCCATTTTCTGTTAGTACAATAAACCTCATTTCAATCCAGAAATATTACTCAGTCCATCAGTTATTAGATATATGAGACTGAAATAGCAAAAACCCAAATTGTTATAAAGAAAAAAGGGTAACATTAATAGGGGTGCCCAAACTTTTTCATATGACTGTATATTATGTTACAATGACTAATCCCTGCCTCCTCCAAATCACAAAATCAATGCAATTGAGACTCAAAAGTGTTCAAAAGGACACAATGCTGCTCACCTGCCTGTGCCCAGAGAGCCTCAAAAGCTGCTGACTGATGAGAACAAGGCTCAGAATCCCAGCGCAGTGTGACATCACCGGACCAAGAAGTGTGACATCACCGGACCAAGAAGTGTGACATCACCGGCCAGTGCCATATCGCCAGACCAAGCGTGCCATAAGGCTAAAGACAGGCATCAGTTACAGTGGGTATGTAAAGTATTCACACCCCTTTAAATTTTTCAATTTGTTTCATTGCAGACATTTGGTAAATTCTCATTAATGTACACACTGCCCCTATCCCCAATCTTAACAGAAAAAAAAAACAAAACAGAAATGTAGAAATTTTTGCAAATTTATTAAACAAGAAAACCTGAAATATCACATGATCATAAGTATTCAGCCCCTTTGCTCAGTATATCACATGGTCATAAGTATTCAGCCCCTTTGCTCAGTATATCACATGGTCATAAGTATTCAGCCCCTTTGCTCAGTATATCACATGATCATAAGTATTCAGCCCCTTTGCTCAGTATATCACATGGTCATAAGGATTCAGCCCCTTTGCTCAGTATATCACATGGTCATAAGAATTCAGCCCCTTTGCTCAGTATATCACATGATCATAAGTATTCAGCCCCTTTGCTCAGTATATCACATGGTCATAAGTATTCAGCCCCTTTGCTCAGTATATCACATGATCATAAGGATTCAGCCCCTTTGCTCAGTATATCACATGGTCATAAGTATTCAGCCCCTTTGCTCAGTATAACACATGGTGATAAGTATTCAGCCCCTTTGCTCGGACACTCATATGTAAGTCCCATGCTGTCCATTTCCTTGTGATCCTCCTTGAGATGCTTCTGCTCCTTCATTGGAGTCCAGCTGTGTGTAATTACACTGATAGGACGTGATTTGGAAAGGCGCACACCTGTGTATATAAGACCTCACAGCTCACACTGCATGTCACACCAAATGAGGATCATGAGGTCAAAGGAACTGCCCAAGGAGCTCAGAGACAGAATTGTGGCAAGGCACAGATCTGGCCAAGGTTACAAAAGACTTTCTGCAGTACTCAAGGTTCCTAAGAGCACAGTGGTCTCCATATTCCTTACATGGAAGAAGTTTGGGACCAGCAGAGCTCTTCCTAGACCTGGCCGTCCAGCCAAACTGAGCAATCGTGGGAGAAGAGCCTTGGTGTGAGAGGTAAAGAAGAACCCCAAGATCACTGCGGCTGAGCTCCAGAGATGCAGTAGAGAGATGGGAGAAAGTTCCACAAAGTCACCTATCACTGCAGCCTCCACCAGTTGGGCCTTTATGGCAGTGGCCGACGGAAGCCTCTGCTCAGTGCAAGACATATGAAAGCCGCATAGAGTTTGCAAAAAAACACATGAAGGATCCCAGACTATGAGAAAAAAGATTCTCTGGTCTGATGAGATGAAGATGGAACTTTCTGGTGATGATTCTAAGCGGTATGTGTGGAGAAAACCAGGCACTGCTCATCACCTGTCCAATACAATCCCCACAGTGAGACATGGTGGAGGCAGCATCATGCTAAGGGGGCAGGGACAGGACGACTGATTATAATTGAAGGAAAGATGAATGCGGCCAAGTACAGAGATATCCTGGAAGAAAACCTCCTCCAGATGCTCTGGACCTCAGACTTGGCCGAAGGTTCACCTTCCAACAAGACAATGACCCTAAGCACACAGCTAAAATAACAAAGGAGCGGCTTCAGGACAACTCTGTGACTATTCTTGACCGGCCCAGCAAGAGCCCTGACCTAAACCCAATTGTGCATCTCTGGACTGACCTGAAAATGGCGTCCACCAACATTCACCATCCAACCTGACGGAACTGGAGAGGATCTGCAAGGAAGAATGGCCGAGGATCCCCAAATCCAGGATCGAAAGAAGACTCATGGCTGTACTAGCTCAAAAGGGAGGATGCCTCTACTCAATACTGAGCAAAGGGCTGAATACTTATGACCATGTGATATACTGAGCAAAGGTGCTGAATACTTATGACCATGTGATATACTGAGCAAAGGGGCTGAATACTTATGATCATGTGATATACTGAGCAAAGGGGCTGAATACTTATGACCATGTGATATACTGAGCAAAGGGGCTGAATCCTTATGATCATGTGATATACTGAGCAAAGGGGCTGAATACTTATGATCATGTGATATACTGAGCAAAGGGGCTGAATACTTATGATCATGTGATATACTGAGCAAAGGGGCTGAATTCTTATGATCATGTGATATACTGAGCAAAGGGGCTGAATACTTATGACCATGTGATATACTGAGCAAAGGGGCTGAATACTTATGATCATGTGATATACTGAGCAAAGGGGCTGAATACTTATGATCATGTGATATTTCAGTTTTTCTTGTTTAATAAATTTGGACAAGTTTCTACATTTGTTTTTTTCTGTGAAGATGGGGAGTGCACATTAATGAGGAAAAATGAACTTTTGTGAGTTTACAAAATGGCTGTAATGAAACAGTTAAAAATATAAAGTTGCTGAATACTTTCTGTACCCACTGTATATCCAGAGCTGCACTCACAATTCTGCTATTCTGTTAGGAGTGCAGATCATTATATGGCTGCTCTGAAGGGGACTAAACACCTGATTGTTACCGTTCTATGCACAATGCATTACACAGAACGTAGAGCTCCGCAGCCTCCGCTGTTTGGATCGAGGTCACTGTCAGACGGTTCTGATAACCGGCAGAATTAGAATTGCAAGGTGTGACAGCAGAGTTATGCATGCCGCTCTGAAGTACCTATGTTTATATACCATTATGTAGAGAAGTCTTATAAACTTGCAGCCAAAGCTTCAGTTTTGGGGTGAACATGTATGGTTTATGGGTGCGGGGGAAGGTAAATGTGATCCGTACAGATTGTAGCTAGAGAGCCGGATTATTATTATCATCCGTCAGCCACTTCTTCAGCAGCGATCGCCAGATTTACCAGAAAATCCCAGCTGTCTGCAGGAGCCCGGTGCAATATCCTACAGCAGCACCGCGTATATATGGAGAAGACTGAGGACTGCTTAATAAAGAGGACAGAACACGGGGCGCAGGAGGACAGAACACGGGGCGCAGGAGGACAGAACACGGGGCGCAGGAGGACCGAACACGGGGCGCAGGAGGACCGAACACGGGGCGCAGGAGGACCGAACACGGGGCGCAGGAGGACCGAACACGGGGCGCAGGAGGACAGAACACGGGGGGCAGGAGGACCGAACACGGGGCGCAGGAGGACCGAACACGGGGCGCAGGAGGACCGAACACGGGGCGCAGGAGGACCGAACACGGGGCGCAGGAGGACAGAACACGGGGCGCAGGAGGACAGAACACGGGGCGCAGGAGGACACAACACGGGGGGCAGGAGGACACAACACGGGGCGCAGGAGGACCGAACACGGGGCGCAGGAGGACCGAACACGGGGCGCAGGAGGACCGAACACGGGGCGCAGGAGGACCGAACACGGGGCGCAGGAGGACAGAACACGGGGCGCAGGAGGACAGAACACGGGGCGCAGGAGGACACAACACGGGGGGCAGGAGGACACAACACGGGGGGCAGGAGGACAGAACACGGGGCGCAGGAGGACCGAACACGGGGCGCAGGAGGACCGAACACGGGGCGCAGGAGGACCGAACACGGGGCGCAGGAGGACCGAACACGGGGCGCAGGAGGACCGAACACGGGGCGCAGGAGGACAGAACACGGGGCGCAGGAGGACAGAACACGGGGCGCAGGAGGACAGAACACGGGGCGCAGGAGGACCGAACACGGGGCGCAGGAGGACCGAACACGGGGCGCAGGAGGACCGAACACGGGGCGCAGGAGGACCGAACACGGGGCGCAGGAGGACCGAACACGGGGCGCAGGAGGACAGAACACGGGGGGCAGGAGGACAGAACACGGGGGGCAGGAGGACAGAACACGGGGCGCAGGAGGACAGAACACGGGGCGCAGGAGGACAGAACACGGGGCGCAGGAGGACAGAACACGGGGCGCAGGAGGACACAACACGGGGCGCAGGAGGACACAACACGGGGCGCAGGAGGACACAACACGGGGCGCAGGAGGACAGAACACGGGGGGCAGGAGGACAGAACACGGGGCGCAGGAGGACAGAACACGGGGCGCAGGAGGACAGAACACGGGGCGCAGGAGGACAGAACACGGGGCGCAGGAGGACAGAACACGGGGGGCAGGAGGACAGAACACGGGGCGCAGGAGGACAGAACACGGGGCGCAGGAGGACAGAACACGGGGCGCAGGAGGACAGAACACGGGGCGCAGGAGGACAGAACACGGGGCGCAGGAGGACAGAACACGGGGCGCAGGAGGACACAACACGGGGGGCAGGAGGACACAACACGGGGGGCAGGAGGACAGAACACGGGGCGCAGGAGGACCGAACACGGGGCGCAGGAGGACCGAACACGGGGCGCAGGAGGACCGAACACGGGGCGCAGGAGGACCGAACACGGGGCGCAGGAGGACAGAACACGGGGCGCAGGAGGACAGAACACGGGGCGCAGGAGGACCGAACACGGGGCGCAGGAGGACCGAACACGGGGCGCAGGAGGACCGAACACGGGGCGCAGGAGGACCGAACACGGGGCGCAGGAGGACCGAACACGGGGCGCAGGAGGACCGAACACGGGGCGCAGGAGGACAGAACACGGGGGGCAGGAGGACAGAACACGGGGGGCAGGAGGACAGAACACGGGGGGCAGGAGGACAGAACACGGGGCGCAGGAGGACAGAACACGGGGCGCAGGAGGACAGAACACGGGGCGCAGGAGGACAGAACACGGGGCGCAGGAGGACAGAACACGGGGCGCAGGAGGACAGAACACGGGGCGCAGGAGGACAGAACACGGGGCGCAGGAGGACAGAACACGGGGCGCAGGAGGACAGAACACGGGGCGCAGGAGGACAGAACACGGGGCGCAGGAGGACCGGACACGGGGCGCAGGAGGACAGGACACGGGGCGCAGGAGGACAGGACACGGGGCGCAGGAGGACAGGACACGGGGCGCAGGAGGACAGGACACGGGGCGCAGGAGGACAGGACACGGGGCGCAGGAGGACCGGACACGGGGCGCAGGAGGACCGGACACGGGGCGCAGGAGGACAGGACACGGGGCGCAGGAGGACAGGACACGGGGCGCAGGAGGACAGGACACGGGGCGCAGGAGGACAGGACACGGGGCGCAGGAGGACCGGACACGGGGCGCAGGAGGACAGGACACGGGGCGCAGGAGGACAGAACACGGGGCGCAGGAGGACAGAACACGGGGCGCAGGAGGACAGAACACGGGGCGCAGGAGGACAGAACACGGGGCGCAGGAGGACAGAACACGGGGCGCAGGAGGACAGAACACGGGGCGCAGGAGGACCGAACACGGGGCGCAGGAGGACAGAACACGGGGCGCAGGAGGACAGAACACGGGGCGCAGGAGGACAGAACACGGGGCGCAGGAGGACAGAACACGGGGCGCAGGAGGACAGAACACGGGGCGCAGGAGGACAGAACACGGGGCGCAGGAGGACAGAACACGGGGCACAGGAGGACACAACACGGGGGGCAGGAGGACAGAACACGGGGCGCAGGAGGACAGAACACGGGGCGCAGGAGGACACAACACGGGGCGCAGGAGGACACAACACGGGGCGCAGGAGGACACAACACGGGGCGCAGGAGGACACAACACGGGGCGCAGGAGGACCGAACACGGGGCGCAGGAGGACAGGACACGGGGCGCAGGAGGACAGGACACGGGGCGCAGGAGGACAGAACACGGGGCGCAGGAGGACAGAACACGGGGCGCAGGAGGACAGAACACGGGGCGCAGGAGGACAGAACACGGGGCGCAGGAGGACCGAACACGGGGCGCAGGAGGACCAAACACGGGGCGCAGGAGGACAGAACACAAGGAAGGAAGAAAGAAAAGGGAAAGAAAAGGGAAAGAAAAGGGAAAGAAAAGGGAAAGAAAAGGGAAAGAAAAGGGAAAGAAAAGGGAAAGAAAAGGGAAAGAAAAGGGAAAGAAAAGGGAAAGAAAAGGGAAAGAAAAGGGAAAGAAAAGGGAAAGAAAAGGGAAAGAAAAGGGAAAGAAAAGGGAAAGAAAAGGGAAAGAAAAGGGAAAGAAAGAAAGAAAGAAAGGGAAAGAAAGAAAGAAAGGGAAAAAAAGAAAGAAAGAAAGAAAGAAAGAAAGGGAAAGAAAGAAAGGGAAGGAAAGAAAGGGAAAGAAAGAAAGGGAAAGAAAGAAAGGGAAAGAAAGAAAGGGAAAGAAAGAAAGGGAAAGAAAGAAACGGAAAGAAAGAAAGATAGAAATATCACTATGTACAGTCTGTATGGAGCGGTAGTGAGTACGGGGGCACAGATGGGACAAACTATAAAGAATTAACAAGAGGAATAAATAAGAAGGAACATGTTCTTGGGTGAATGATGCGGAGCGTGTAATGGCCACACACAGCCGGAATATGATTACTACACATATATACTACATATATACATGCAGAAAAAGAGGAGGTCGCCCCCGGATCCCCGCACACGGATGAGGTCGCCCCCGGATCCCCGCACACAGATGAGGTCGCCCCCGTATCCCCGCACACGGATGAGGTCGCCCCCGTATCCCCGCACACGGATGAGGTCGCCCCCGTATCCCCGCACACAGATGACGTCACCCCCGTATCCCCGCACACAGATGACGTCACCCCCGTATCCCAGCACACAGATGACGTCACCCCCGTATCCCCGCACACAGATGAGGCACCCCCCTATCCCCGCACACAGATGATGTCCCCCGTATCCCCGCACACAGATGATGTCACCCCCGTATCCCCGCACACAGATGATGTCACCCCCGTATCCCCGCACACAGATGAGGCACCCCCCTATCCCCGCACACAGATGATGTCCCCCGTATCCCCGCACACAGATGATGTCCCCCGTATCCCCGCACACAGATGAGGCACCCCCGTATCCCCGCACACAGATGATGTCACCCCCGTATCCCCGCACACAGATGATGTCCCCCGTATCCCCGCACACAGATGATGTCACCCCCGTATCCCCGCACACAGATGATGTCACCCCCGTATCCCCGCACACAGATGATGTCCCCCGTATCCCCGCACACAGATGATGTCACCCCCGTATCCCCGCACACAGATGAGGTCCCCCGTATCCCCGCACACAGATGAGGTCCCCCGTATCCCCGCACACAGATGATGTCCCCCGTATCCCCGCATACAGATGATGTCACCCCCGTATCCCCGCACACAGATGACGTCACCCCCGTATCCCAGCACACAGATGATGTCACCCCCGTATCCCCGCACACAGATGATGTCACCCCCGTATCCCCGCACACAGATGATGTCACCCCCGTATCCCCGCACACAGATGATGTCACCCCCGTATCCCCGCACACAGATGATGTCACCCCCGTATCCCCGCACACAGATGAGGTCCCCCGTATCCCCGCACACGGATGACGTCACCCCCGAATCCCCGCACACAGATGATGTCACCCCCGTATCCCCGCACACAGATGAGGTCCCCCGTATCCCCGCACACAGATGATGTCACCCCCGTATCCCCGCACACAGATGAGGTCCCCCGTATCCCCGCACACAGATGATGTCACCCCCGTATCCCCGCACACAGATGAGGTCCCCCGTATCCCCGCACACGGATGACGTCACCCCCGAATCCCCGCACACAGATGATGTCACCCCCGTATCCCCGCACACAGATGATGTCACCCCCGTATCCCCGCACACAGATGATGTCCCCCCCGTATCCCCGCACACAGATGAGGTCCCCCGTATCCCCGCACACAGATGATGTCACCCCCGTATCCCCGCACACAGATGAGGTCCCCCGTATCCCCGCACACAGATGATGTCACCCCCGTATCCCCGCACACAGATGAGGTCCCCCGTATCCCCGCACACGGATGACGTCACCCCCGAATCCCCGCACACAGATGATGTCACCCCCGTATCCCCGCACACAGATGATGTCACCCCCGTATCCCCGCACACAGATGATGTCACCCCCGTATCCCCGCACACGGATGATGTCCCCCGTATCCCAGCACACAGATGACGTCACCTCTGTATCCCAGCACACAGATGATGTCACCCCCGTACCCCCGCACACTGATGAGGTCCCCCCCGTATCCCCGCACACAGATATGTCACCCCCGTATCCCCGCACACAGATGATGTCACCCCCGTATCCCCGCACACAGATGATGTCACCCCCGTATCCCCGCACACAGATGATGTCACCCCCGTATCCCCGCACACGGATGATGTCCCACATATCCCAGCACACAGATGATGTCACCCCCGTATCCCCGCACACAGATGATGTCACCCCCGTATCCCCGCACACAGATGATGTCACCCCCGTATCCCCGCACACAGATGATGTCCCCCCCGTATCCCCGCACACAGATGATGTCCCCCCCGTATCCCCGCACACAGATGATGTCCCCCCCGTATCCCCGCACACAGATGAGGTCCCCCGTATCCCCGCACACAGATGACGTCACCCCCGTATCCCAGCACACAGATGATGTCACCCCCGCACATGGATGATGTCACCCCCGAATCCCCGCACACAGATGAGGCACCCCCGTATCCCCGCACACAGATGACGTCACCCCCGTATCCCAGCACACAGATGAGGTCCCCCGTATCCCCGCACACAGATGATGTCATCCCCGAATCCCCGCACACAGATGATGTCACCCCCGTATCCCCGCACACAGATGAGGCACCCCCCTATCCCCGCACACAGATGATGTCACCCCCGTATCCCCGCACACAGATGATGTCACCCCCGTATCCCCGCACACAGATGATGTCACCCCCGTATCCCCGCACACAGATGAGGCACCCCCCTATCCCCGCACACAGATGATGTCCCCCGTATCCCCGCACACAGATGATGTCCCCCGTATCCCCGCACACAGATGAGGCACCCCCGTATCCCCGCACACAGATGATGTCACCCGTATCCCCGCACACAGATGAGGCACCCCCGTATCCCCGCACACAGATGATGTCCCCCGTATCCCCGCACACAGATGATGTCACCCCCGTATCCCCGCACACAGATGATGTCACCCCCGTATCCCCGCACACAGATGATGTCACCCCCGTATCCCCGCACACAGATGAGGTCCCCCGTATCCCCGCACACAGATGAGGTCCCCCGTATCCCCGCACACAGATGATGTCCCCCGTATCCCCGCACACAGATGAGGTCCCCCGCACACAGATGAGGTCCCCCCCGTATCCCCGCACACAGATGAGGTCCCCCGTATCCCCGCACACAGATGATGTCACCCCCGTATCCCCGCACACAGATGAGGTCCCCCGTATCCCCGCACACAGATGATGTCACCCCCGTATCCCCGCACACAGATGAGGTCCCCCGTATCCCCGCACACGGATGACGTCACCCCCGAATCCCCGCACACAGATGATGTCACCCCCGTATCCCCGCAAACAGATGATGTCACCCCCGTATCCCCGCACACGGATGAGGTCACCCCCGTATCCCCGCACACGGATGAGGTCACCCCCGTATCCCCGCACACGGATGACGTCACCCCCGAATCCCCGCACACAGATGATGTCACCCCCGTATCCCCGCACACAGATGATGTCCCCCGTATCCCCGCACACAGATGATGTCCCCCGTATCCCCGCACACAGATGATGTCACCCCCGTATCCCCGCACACAGATGATGTCACCCCCGTATGCCCGCACACAGATGAGGCACCCCCGTATCCCCGCACACAGATGACGTCACCCCCGTATCCCAGCACACAGATGAGGTCCCCCGTATCCCCGCACACAGATGATGTCATCCCCGAATCCCCGCACACAGATGATGTCACCCCCGTATCCCCGCACACAGAAGATGTCACCCCCGTATCCCCGCACACAGATGAGGCACCCCCCTATCCCCGCACACAGATGATGTCCCCCGTATCCCCGCACACAGATGATGTCCCCCGTATCCCCGCACACGGATGACGTCACCCCCGAATCCCCGCACACAGATGATGTCACCCCCGTATCCCCGCACACAGATGATGTCACCCCCGTATCCCCGCACACAGATGATGTCACCCCCGTATCCCCGCACACGGATGATGTCCCCCGTATCCCAGCACACAGATGACGTCACCTCTGTATCCCAGCACACAGATGATGTCACCCCCGTACCCCCGCACACTGATGAGGTCCCCCCCGTATCCCCGCACACAGATATGTCACCCCCGTATCCCCGCACACAGATGATGTCACCCCCGTATCCCCGCACACAGATGATGTCACCCCCGTATCCCCGCACACAGATGATGTCACCCCCGTATCCCCGCACACGGATGATGTCCCACATATCCCAGCACACAGATGATGTCACCCCCGTATCCCCGCACACAGATGATGTCACCCCCGTATCCCCGCACACAGATGATGTCACCCCCGTATCCCCGCACACAGATGATGTCCCCCCCGTATCCCCGCACACAGATGATGTCCCCCCCGTATCCCCGCACACAGATGATGTCCCCCCCGTATCCCCGCACACAGATGAGGTCCCCCGTATCCCCGCACACAGATGACGTCACCCCCGTATCCCAGCACACAGATGATGTCACCCCCGCACATGGATGATGTCACCCCCGAATCCCCGCACACAGATGAGGCACCCCCGTATCCCCGCACACAGATGATGTCACCCCCGTATCCCCGCACACAGATGATGTCACCCCCGTATCCCCGCACACAGATGAGACACCCCCGTATCCCTGCACACAGATGATGTCACCCCCGCACACAGATGATGTCCCCCGTATCCCCGCACACAGATGATGTCCCCCGTATCCCCGCACACAGATGAGGCACCCCCGTATCCCCGCACACAGATGATGTCACCCGTATCCCCGCACACAGATGATGTCCCCCGTATCCCCGCACACAGATGAGGCACCCCCGTATCCCCGCACACAGATGATGTCACCCCCGTATCCCCGCACACAGATGAGGTCCCCCGTATCCCCGCACACAGATGAGGTCCCCCGTATCCCCGCACACAGATGATGTCCCCCGTATCCCCGCACACAGATGATGTCACCCCCGTATCCCCGCACACAGATGAGGTCCCCCGTATCCCCGCACACAGATGAGGTCCCCCCGTATCCCCGCACACAGATGAGGCACCCCCGTATCCCCGCACACAGATGAGGCACCCCCGTATCCCCGCACACAGATGAGGCACCCCCGTATCCCCGCACACAGATGATGTCACCCCCGTATCCCCGCACACAGATGATGTCACCCCCGTATCCCCGCACACAGATGATGTCCCCCGTATCCCCGCACACAGATGATGTCCCCCGTATCCCCGCACACAGATGATGTCACCCCCGTATCCCCGCACACAGATGACGTCACCCCCGTATCCCCGCACACAGATGACGTCACCCCCGTATCCCAGCACACAGATGATGTCACCCCCGTATCCCCGCACACAGATGATGTCACCCCCGTATCCCCGCACACAGATGATGTCACCCCCGTATCCCCGCACACAGATGATGTCACCCCCGTATCCCCGCACACAGATGATGTCACCCCCGTATCCCCGCACACAGATGATGTCACCCCCGTATCCCCGCACACAGATGATGTCACCCCCGTATCCCCGCACACGGATGATGTCACCCCCGTATCCCCGCACACAGATGATGTCACCCCGTATCCCCGCACACAGATGATGTCACCCCCGTATCCCCGCACACAGATGATGTCCCCCGTATCCCCGCACACAGATGATGTCCCCCGTATCCCCGCACACAGATGATGTCACCCCCGTATCCCCGCACACAGATGATGTCACCCCCGTATCCCCGCACACAGATGATGTCCCCCGTATCCCCGCACACAGATGATGTCCCCCGTATCCCCGCACACAGATGATGTCCCCCGTATCCCCGCACACAGATGAGGTCACCCCCGTATCCCCGCACACAGATGAGGTCCCCCGTATCCCCGCACACAGATGATGTCACCCCCGTATCCCCGCACACAGATGATGTCCCCCGTATCCCCGCACACAGATGATGTCACCCCCGTATCCCCGCACACAGATGATGTCACCCCCGTATCCCCGCACACAGATGAGGTCACCCCCGTATCCCCGCACACAGATGAGGTCCCCCGTATCCCCGCACACAGATGATGTCACCCCCGTATCCCCGCACACAGATGATGTCACCCCCGTATCCCCGCACACAGATGATGTCCCCCGTATCCCCGCACACAGATGATGTCACCCCCGTATCCCCGCACACAGATGATGTCACCCCCGTATCCCCGCACACAGATGATGTCACCCCCGTATCCCCGCACACGGATGATGCACACAGATGATGTCACCCCCGTATCCCCGCACACCCCCGTTCCTCACCCGCTCGGGCTCCGCCATCGCCGCCTCCGCTGTGTGTGTCGGGTCCGGGAGACATCTGGCTGCAGGCGGCTGCTGACGTTTCCCGCCGTCTCCTGGATACTGGGCTGTAATCTCCGGGCTGGGGCGGCACTTCCTGTCACCGGAGACCTCACAGGAAGCCGCGGAGCCGTGCACCTTCCCGGTGTGCAGGAGCGGCCTCTCCGCCAGCAGCTCCCGGGACCGGGGGAGAAGGGGCGAAACGTCAGGATCAGCGAGGGATAGAGACCTACACATTGTATGCACAGAGACACACAGCATGCACAGAGACACACAGCATGCACATAGACACACAGCATGCACAGAGACACACACACACAGCATGCACAGAGACACACAGCATGCACACCGCCAGACACACAGAGCATGCACACCGCTAGACACACACAGCATGCACAGAGACACACACAGCATGCACACCGCTAGACACACACAGCATGCACAGAGACACACAGCATGCACAGAGACACACACACACACAGCATGCACACCGCCAGACACACAGAGCATGCACACCGCCAGACACACAGCATGCACACCGCTAGACACACACAGCATGCACAGAGACACACAGCATGCACAGAGACACACACACACACAGCATGCACACCGCCAGACACACAGAGCATGCACACCGCCAGACACACAGAGCATGCACACCGCCAGACACACACAGCATGCACAGAGACACACAGCATGCACAGAGACACACAGCATCACACCGCCAGACACACACAGCATGCACACCACCAGACACACACACACAGCATGCACACCGCCAGACACACACACAGCATGCACAGAGACACACAGCATGCACACCACCAGACACACACAGCATGCACACCACCAGACACACAGCATGCACAGACACACAGCATGCACACCACCAGACACACAGCATGCACAGAGACACACAACATGCACACCACCAGACACACACAGCATGCACACCACCAGACACACAGCATGCACAGAGACACACAACATGCACACCACCAGACACACACAGCATGCACACCGCCAGACACACAGCATGCACAGAGACACACAGCATGCACACCACCAGACACAGCATGCACAGACACACACAGCATGCACACCACCAGACACACAGCATGCACATAGACACACAGCATGCACACCACCAGACACAGCATGCACAGAGACACACACAGCATGCACACCGCCAGACACAGCATGCACAGAGACACACAGCATGCACAGAGACACACATCATGCACAGAGACACACAGCATGTAGAGACACACAGCATCACACCGCCAGACACACACAGCATGCACAGAGACACACAGCATGCACAGAGACACACAGCATGCACAGAGACACACAGCATGCACAGAGACACACAGCATCACACCGCCAGACACAGCATGCACACCACCAGACACACACACACAGCATGCACACCGCCAGACACACACAGCATGCACAGAGACACACAGCATGTACACCACCAGACACACAGCATGCACAGAGACGCACAGCATGCACACCACCAGACACACACAGCATGCACACCACCAGACACACAGCATGCACAGACACACAGCATGCACACCACCAGACACACAGCATGCACAGAGACACACAGCATGCACACCACCAGACACACACAGCATGCACAAAACCAGACACACAGCATGCACAGACACACAGCATGCACACCGCCAGACACACAGCATGCACAGAGACACACAGCATGCACACCACCAGACACAGCATGCACAGACACACAGCATGCACACCGCCAGACACACAGCATGCACAGAGACACACAGCATGCACACCACCAGACACAGCATGCACAGAGACACACACAGCATGCACAGAGACACACAGCATGCACAGAGACACACAGCATGCACAGAGACACACAGCATGCACAGAGACACACAGCATGCACAGAGACACACAGCATGCACACCGCCAGACACAGCATGCACAGAGACACACAGCATGCACACCACCAGACACACAGCATGCACACCACCAGACACACAGCATGCACACCACCAGACACAGCATGCACACCACCAGACACACACAGCATGCACACCACCAGACACACACAGCATGCACACCACCAGACACACACAGCATGCACACCACCAGACACACACAGCATGCACACCACCAGACACACAGCATGCACACCACCAGACACACAGCATGCACACCACCAGACACACACAGCATGCACACCACCAGACACAGCATGCACAGAGACACACAGCATGCACACCACCAGACACAGCATGCACAGAGACACACAGCATGCACAGAGACACACAGCATCACACCGCCAGACACAGCATGCACAGAGACACACAGCATGCACAGAGACACACACAGCATGCACAGAGACACACACAGCATGCACAGAGACACACACAGCATGCACAGAGACACACACAGCATGCACAGAGACACACACAGCATGCACAGAGACACACACAGCATGCACAGAGACACACACAGCATGCACAGAGACACACACAGCATGCACAGAGACACACACAGCATGCACACCACCAGACACACACAGCATGCACACCACCAGACACACAGCATGCACAGAGACACACACAGCATGCACAGAGACACACAGCATGCACAGAGACACACAGCATGCACAGAGACACACAGCATGCACACCACCAGACACACAGCATGCACACCGCCAGACACACAGCATGCACACCGCCAGACACACACAGCATGCACACCACCAGACACAGCATCACACCGCCAGACACACAGCATGCACAGAGACACACAGCATGCACAGAGACACACAGCATGCACAGAGACACACAGCATGCACAGAGACACACAGCATGCACACCGCCAGACACAGCATGCACAGAGACACACAGCATGCACACCACCAGACACAGCATGCACAGAGGCACACAGCATGCACACCGCCAGACACAGCATGCACAGAGACACACAGCATGCACAGAGACACACAGCATGCACACCGCCAGACACAGCATGCACAGAGACACACAGCATGCACACCGCCAGACACAGCATGCACAGAGACACACAGCATGCACACCGCCAGACACAGCATGCACAGAGACACACAGCATGCACACCACCAGACACAGCATGCACAGAGACACACAGCATGCACAGAGACACACAGCATCACACCGCCAGACACAGCATGCACAGAGACACACAGCATGCACAGAGACACACAGCATGCACAGAGACACACAGCATGCACACCGCCAGACACAGCATGCACAGAGACACACAGCATGCACAGAGACACACAGCATGCACACCGCCAGACACAGCATGCACAGAGACACACAGCATGCACAGAGACACACAGCATGCACACCACCAGACACACAGCATGCACACCACCAGACACACAGCATGCACACCACCAGACACAGCATGCACACCACCAGACACACAGCATGCACACCGCCAGACACACAGCATGCACACCACCAGACACACAGCATGCACACCACCAGACACACAGCATGCACACCACCAGACACACAGTATGCACACCACCAGACACACAGCATGCACACCGCCAGACACACAGCATGCACACCGCCAGACACACAGCATGCACACCGCCAGACACATAGAGCATGCACACCGCCAGACACAGCATGCACACCACCAGACACACAGCATGCACACCACCAGACACACAGCATGCACACCACCAGACACAGCATGCACACCACCAGACACAGCATGCACACCACCAGACACACAGCATGCACACCACCAGACACACAGCATGCACACCACCAGACACACAGCATGCACGCCACCAGACACACAGCATGCACGCCACCAGACACACAGCATGCACGCCACCAGACACACAGCATGCACACCACCAGACACACAGCATGCACACCACCAGACACACAGCATGCACACCACCAGACACACAGCATGCACACCGCCAGACACACAGCATGCACACCGCCAGACACACAGCATGCACACCGCCAGACACACAGCATGCACACCGCCAGACACACAGCATGCACACCGCCAGACACACACAGCATGCACACCGCCAGACACACAGAGCATGCACACCGCCAGACACACAGCATGCACACCACCAGACACACAGCATGCACACCACCAGACACACAGCATGCACACCACCAGACACACAGCATGCACACCACCAGACACACAGCATGCACACCACCAGACACACAGCATGCACACCACCAGACACAGCATGCACACCACCAGACACAGCATGCACAGAGACACAGCATCACACCACCAGACACAGCATCACACCACCAGACACAGCATGCACACCAGACACACACAGCATCACACCACCAGACAAACAGCATGCACAGAGACACACAGCATGCACACCGCCAGACACACAGCATGCACAGAGACACACAGCATGACACAGCACGCACACCGCCAGACACACAGCATGCACACCGCCAGACACACAGCACGCACACCGCCAGACACACAGCATGCACACCGCCAGACACAGCATGCACAGAGATACACAGCATGCACACCGCCAGACACACAGCATGCACACCAGAAACACACAACATCACACCACCAGACACACACAGCATGCACACCACCAGACACAGCATGTACACCGCCAGACACACCATGCACACCACAAGACACACCATGCACACCACAAGACACACCATGCACACAGCCAGACACACAGCATGCACACCACCAGAGACAGCATGCACAGAGACACACAGCATGCACACAGCCGCACCACCAGACACAGCATGCACACCACCAGACACAGCATGCACAGAGGCACACATCATGCACACCGCCAGACACAGCATGCACAGAGACACACAGCATGCGCAGAGACACACAGCATGCACACCGCCAGACACAGCATGCACAGAGACACACAGCATGCACACCGCCAGACACAGCATGCACAGAGACACACAGCATGCACACCGCCAGACACAGCATGCACAGAGACACACAGCATGCACACCGCCAGACACACACAGCATGCACAGAGACACACAGCATGCACAGAGACACACAGCATCACACCGCCAGACACAGCATGCACAGAGACACACAGCATGCACAGAGACACACAGCATCACACCGCCAGACACAGCATGCACAGAGACACACAGCATCACACCGCCAGACACAGCATGCACAGAGACACACAGCATCACACCGCCAGACACAGCATGCACAGAGACACACAGCATGCACAGAGACACACAGCATGCACAGAGACACACAGCATGCACAGAGACACACAGCATCACACCGCCAGACACAGCATGCACAGAGACACACAGCATGCACACCGCCAGACACAGCATGCACACCGCCAGACACAGCATGCACAGAGACACACAGCATGCACAGAGACACACAGCATGCACAGAGACACACAGCATGCACAGAGACACACAGCATGCACACCGCCAGACACAGCATGCACAGAGACACACAGCATGCACAGAGACACACAGCATGCACACCGCCAGACACAGCATGCACAGAGACACACAGCATGCACAGAGACACACAGCCAGCATGCACAGAGACACACAGCATGCACAGAGACACACAGCATGCACAGAGACACACAGCATGCACAGAGACACACAGCATCACACCGCCAGACACAGCATGCACAGAGACACACAGCATGCACAGAGACACACAGCATGCACACCGCCAGACACAGCATGCACAGAGACACACAGCATGCACACCGCCAGACACACAGCATGCACAGAGACACACAGCATGCACACCGCCAGACACACAGCATGCACACCGCCAGACACACAGCATGCACACCACCAGACACACAGCATGCACACCACCAGACACACAGTATGCACACCACCAGACACACAGCATGCACACCACCAGACACACAGCATGCACACCACCAGACACACAGCATGCACACAGAGCATGCACACCGCCAGACACACAGAGCATGCACACCGCCAGACACAGCATGCACACCACCAGACACACAGCATGCACACCACCAGACACACAGCATGCACACCACCAGACACACAGAGCATGCACACCGCCAGACACAGCATGCACACCGCCAGACACACAGCATGCACACCACCAGACACAGCATGCACACCACCAGACACACACAGCATGCACACCGCCAGACACAGCATGCACACCACCAGACACACAGAGCATGCACACCGCCAGACACACAGCATGCACACCACCAGACACACAGTATGCACACCACCAGACACACAGCATGCACACCACCAGACACACAGCATGCACACCACCAGACACACAGCATGCACACAGAGCATGCACACCGCCAGACACACAGAGCATGCACACCACCAGACACACAGCATGCACACCACCAGACACACAGCATGCACACCGCCAGACACAGCATGCACACCACCAGACACACAGCATGCACACCACCAGACACAGCATGCACACCACCAGACACACACAGCATGCACACCGCCAGACACAGCATGCACACCACCAGACACACAGAGCATGCACACCGCCAGACACACAGAGCATGCACACCGCCAGACACACAGAGCATGCACACTGCCAGACACACAGAGCATGCACACCGCCAGACACACAGAGCATGCACACCGCCAGACACACACAGCATGCACAGAGACACACACAGCATGCACACCGCCAGACACACACAGCATGCACACCACCAGACACACAGCATGCACACCGCCAGACACACAGCATGCACACCGCCAGACACACAGCATGCACACCGCCAGACACACAGCATGCACACCGCCAGACACACAGCATGCACACCGCCAGACACACAGCATGCACACCGCCAGACACACAGCATGCACACAGCCAGACACACAGCATGCACACCGCCAGACACACAGCATGCACACCGCCAGACACACAGCATGCACACCGCCAGACACACAGCATGCACACAGCCAGACACACAGCATGCACACAGCCAGACACACAGCATGCACACAGCCAGACACACACAGCATGCACACCGCCAGACACACACAGCATGCACACCGCCAGACACACACAGCATACACAGAGACACACAGCATGCACACCACCGCACCACCAAACACAGCATGCACAGAGACACAGCATGCACACCACCAGACACAGCATGCACACCAGACACACACAGCATGCACACCACCAGACACACAGCATGCACACCACCAGACACACAGCATGCACACCACCAGACACACAGCATGCACACCACCAGACACACAGCATGCACACCACCAGACACACAGCATGCACACCACCAGACACAGCATGCACAGAGACACAGCATGCACAGAGACACAGCATCACACCACCAGACACAGCATGCACACCAGACACACACAGCATCACACCACCAGACACACAGCATGCACACCGCCAGACACACAGCATGCACAGAGACACACAGCATGCACACCGCCAGACACACAGCATGACACAGCACGCACACCGCCAGACACACAGCATGCACACCGCCAGACACACAGCACGCACACCGCCAGACACACAGCATGCACACCGCCAGACACAGCATGCACAGAGATACACAGCATGCACACCGCCAGACACACAGCATGCACACCAGACACACACAACATCACACCACCAGACACACACAGCATGCACACCACCAGACACAGCATGCACACCGCCAGACACACCATGCACACCACAAGACACACCATGCACACCACAAGACACACCATGCACACAGCCAGACACACAGCCAGACACACAGCATGCACACCACCAGAGACAGCATGCACAGAGACACACAGCATGCACACAGCCGCACCACCAGACACAGCATGCACACCACCAGACACACCATGTGATTGCTATCTCTTTTTGTCATGGTTATCTGACCTGTAGCCTCAGGGTGCCTTCACACTTTAGCGATGCAGCAGCGATCCGACCAGCGATCTGACCTGGTCAGGATCGCTGCTGCATCGCTACATGGTCGCTGGTGAGCTGTCAAACAGGCAGATCTCACCAGCGACCAGTGACCAGCCCCCAGCCAGCAGCGACGTGCAAGCGACGCTGCGCTTGCACGGAGCCGCCGTCTGGAAGCTGCGGAGACTGGTAACTAAGGTAAACATCGGGTATGGTTACCCGATGTTTACATTAGTTACCAGCGCACACCGCTTAGCTGTGTGTGCAGAGAGCAGGAGCCGGCACTGGCAGCGTGAGAGCGGCGGAGGCTGGTAACGAAGGTAAATATCGGGTAACCACCTTGGTTACCCGATGTTTACCTTGGTTACAGCTTACCATAGGATGTCAGACGCCGGCTCCTGCTCCCTGCACATTCAGGATTGTTGCTCTCTCGCTGTCACACACAGCGATGTGCGCTTATCAGCGGGAGAGCGACAATAAAAAAACGAACCAGCACTGTGTGTAACGAACAGCGATCTCACAGCAGGGGCCAGATCCAGTGTCACACACAGCGAGATCGCTAATGAGATCGCTGCTGAGTCATGGTTTTTGTGACCTCATTAGCGATCTCGCTGTGTGTGACACTGGATCTGGCCCCTGCTGTGAGATCGCGGCTCGTTACACACAGTGCTGGTTCGTTTTTTTATTGTCGCTCTCCCGCTGATAAGCGCACATCGCTGTGTGTGACAGCGAGAGAGCAACAATCCTGAATGTGCAGGGAGCAGGAGCCAGCGTCTGACAGCCTGCAGTAAGCTGTAACCAAGGTAAACATCGGGTAACCAAGGTGGTTACCCGATATTTACCTTCGTTACCAGCCTCCGCCGCTCTCACGCTGCCAGTCCCGGCTCCTGCTCTCTGCACACACAGCTAAGCGGTGTGCGCTGGTAACTAATGTAAACATCGGGTAACCATACCCGATGTTTACCTTAGTTACCAGTGTCCGCAGCTTCCAGACGCCGGCTCCGTGCAAGCGCAGCGTCGCTTGCACGTCGCTGCTGGCTGGGGGCTGTTCACTGGTGAGATCTGCCTGTTTGACATCTCACCAGCGACCATGTAGCGATGCAGCAGCGATCCTGACCAGGTCAGATCACTGGTCGGATCGCTGCTGCATCGCTAAAGTGTGAAGGTACCCTAAGGCCCCTTTACACACTGAGACTTTCTAGCGATCCCACCAGCGATCCCAACCTGGCCAGGATCGCTACAAAGTGTCTGGTGAGCTGTCAAACAGGCAGATCTGGCCAACGACGCAGCAGCGATCCGGACCTGCAGAACGACCTAGCTAGTCATTGGGGACGTTGTAAAGCAGCTTTTTGAAAGGGAAGTCGCTAACGAAGTCGCTGTAAAGTCCCCTTTACACACTGAGACTTGCTAGCGATCATGCTGCACAGCGGGAAACAAAGGACCTAAGAATGGTCCTGAACGATTTGTAGCGATCACAACTTCACAGCAGGGGCCGGGTCGCTGATAGGTTTCACACACTGCAATGTCGCTGGGGAGGTCGCTCTATTACGTCACAAAACTGGTGACGTTACAGCGATGTAGTTTGCGATGTTGCAGTGTGTGAAGCCACCTTTAGTATCAGGCTGCGTTTATTTTGTATTTGCTACAGTTCCAATTACATTCTGATTGTCAAAAGAAAAGCTGGGTTCACACATAGCGACAACGACATTGCTGTTACGTCACCATTTTCGGTGACGTAGCAGCGACCTTGTAAGTCGCTGTTATGATCGCTGCTTAGCTGTCAAACACAGCGACGCAGCAGCGATCATAACGTCGCTACATGTGCAGAGAGCAGGGAGCCGCGCGCACTGCTTAGCGCTGGCTCCTTGCTCTCCTAGCTACAGTACACATAGGGTTAATTACCTGATGCGTACTGCAGCTACATGTGCAGAGAGCAGGGAGCCGCGCGCACTGCTTAGCGCTGGCTCCTTGCTCTCCTAGCTACAGTACACATAGGGTTAATTACCTGATGCATACTGCAGCTACATGTGCAGAGAGCAGGGAGCCGCGCACACTGCTTAGCGCTGGCTCCCTGCTCTCCTAGCTACAGTACACATAGGGTTAATTACCCGATGCGTACTGCAGCTACATGTGCAGAGAGCAGGGAGCCGCGCACACTGCTTAGCGCTGGCTCCTTGCTCTCCTAGCTACAGTACACATAGGGTTAATTACCCGATGCGTACTGCAGCTACATGTGCAGAGAGCAGGGAGCTGCGCACACTGCTTAGCGCTGGCTCCTTGCTCGCCTAGCTACAGTACACATAGGGTTAATTACCCGATGCGTACTGCAGCTACATGTGCAGGGAGCAGCGCACACTGCTTAGCGCTGGCTCCCCGCTCTCCTAGCTACAGTACACATAGGGTTAATTACCTGATGTGTCCTGCAGCTACATGTGCACAGAGCAGCGCACACTGCTTAGCGCTGGCTCCCTGCTCTCCTAGCTACAGTACACATAGGGTTAATTACCTGATGTGTCCTGCAGCTACATGTGCACAGAGCAGCGCACACTGCTTAGCGCTGGCTCCCTGCTCTCCTAGCTACAGTACACATAGGGTTAATTACCTGATGTGTCCTGCAGCTACATGTGCACAGAGCAGGAGCCGGCACTGGCAGCAAGAGCGGAGGAGGCTGGTAACGAAGGTAAACATCGGGTAACCAGGGAAAGGTCTTCCCTTGGTTACCCGATGTTTACCCTGGTTACAGCTTTCCGCCGCTGCCAGACGCCGGCTCCTGCTCGCTTCATTTCGTCGCTCTCTCGCTGTCACACACAGCGATGTGCGCTTCACAGCGGGAGAGCAACGACGAAAAAATGAACCAGGACATTCAGCAACGAGCGGCGACCTCACAGCAGGGGCCAGGTCATTGCTGGATGTCACACACAGCGACGGGACGTCGCTGCAACGTCACAGAAAATGGTGACGTAACAGCGACGTCGTTGTTGTCACTGTGTGCGACACCACCTTAACATTCACTGGCTTTTGTGACTAGAGGTGATTTTAACCCTTGCAGATTTATACATGGGTTTTGCATTTATTTATTGATATTATTGCCATTTCTCTTAGAGCTCTCACTTGCAATGTGCAATATATAATAAGCCCCATTCATGGTCACCGCCCAATCTCTTGCTGTGTTGATTTTAAATTTCTCTGTGTATGTCCTTTATGTGTCACGCATAATAAATAATTTGTTATATCTTTTCAAATAAATTGTGTGCATTGATGCCTTTATTGATAGCCTATTTTCCAGACTAAAGCGAGCTTTACACGCTACGACATCGCTAACAGCTCCCTGCATCACCGATGAGTGGAAGCAGCACGGTCACTGTACACTGAGCAGAGGAGTAACAGCTCCCTGCACCACCGATGAGTGGAAGCAGCCCGGTCACTGTATACTGAGCAGAGGAGTAACAGCTCCCTGCACCACCGATGAGTGGAAGCAGCACGGTCACTGTATACTGAGCAGAGGAGTAACAGCTCCCTGCACCACTGATGAGTGGAAGCAGCCCGGTCACTGTATACAGAGCAGAGGAGTAACAGCTCCCTGCACCACCGATGAGTGGAAGCAGCCCGGTCACTGTATACTGAGCAGAGGAGTAACAGCTCCCTGCACCACCGATGAGTGGAAGCAGCCCGGTCACTGTATACTGAGCAGAAGAGTAACAGCTCCCTGCACCACCGATGAGTGGAAGCAGACCGGTCACTGTATACTGAGCACAGGAGTAACAGCTCCCTGCACCACCGATGAGTGGAAGCAGCACGGTCACTGTATACTGAGCAGAGGAGTAACAGCTCCCTGCATCACCGATGAGTGGAAGCAGCCCGGTCACTGTATACAGAGCACAGGAGTAACAGCTCCCTGCACCACCGATGAGTGGAAGCCGCCCGGTCACTGTATACAGAGCACAGGAGTAACAGCTCCCTGCACCACCGATGAGTGGAAGCAGCCCGGTCACTGTATACTGAGCAGAAGAGTAACAGCTCCCTGCACCACCGATGAGTGGATGCCGCCCGGTCACTGTATACTGAGCACAGGAGTAACAGCTCCCTGCACCACCGATGAGTGGAAGCAGCCCGGTCACTGTATACTGAGCAGAGGAGTAACAGCTCCCTGCACCACTGATGAGTGGAAGCAGCCCGGTCACTGTATACAGAGCACAGGAGTAACAGCTCCCTGCACCACCGATGAGTGGAAGCCGCCCGGTCACTGTATACTGAGCAGAGGAGTAACAGCTCCCTGCACCACCGATGAGTGGAAGCAGCCCAGTCACTGTATACTGAGCAGAGGAGTAACAGCTCCCTGCACCACCGATGAGTGGAAGCCGCCCGGTCACTGTATACTGAGCACAGGAGTAACAGCTCCCTGCACCACCGATGAGTGGAAGCAGCCCGGTCACTGTATACAGAGCAGAGGAGTAACAGCTCCCTGCACCACCGATGAGTGGAAGCAGCCCGGTCACTGTACACTGAGCAGAGGAGTAACAGCTCCCTGCACCACCGATGAGTGGAAGCAGCCCGGTCACTGTACACTGAGCAGAGGAGTAACAGCTCCCTGCACCACTGATGAGTGGAAGCAGCCCGGTCACTGTACACTGAGCAGAGGAGTAACAGCTCCCTGCACCACCGATGAGTGGAAGCAGCACGATCACTGTACACTGAGCAGAGGAGCAACAGCTTCCTGCA
Source organism: Anomaloglossus baeobatrachus (assembly GCF_048569485.1). Lineage (NCBI taxonomy): Eukaryota > Metazoa > Chordata > Amphibia > Anura > Aromobatidae > Anomaloglossus > Anomaloglossus baeobatrachus. The sequence continues at coordinate 8,701,545 of NC_134364.1, read as the reverse complement.
CCACCGATGAGTGGAAGCAACCCAGTCACTGTATACTGAGCAGAGGAGTAACAGCTCCCTGCACCACCGATGAGTGGAAGCAGCCCGGTCACTGTACACTGAGCAGAGGAGTAACAGCTCCCTGCACCACTGATGAGTGGAAGCAGCCCGGTCACTGTACACTGAGCAGAGGAGTAACAGCTCCCTGCACCACCGATGAGTGGAAGCAACCCAGTCACTGTATACTGAGCAGAGGAGTAACAGCTCCCTGCACCACCGATGAGTGGAAGCAGCCCGGTCACTGTACACTGAGCAGAGGAGTAACAGCTCCCTGCACCACCGATGAGTGGAAGCAGCCCGGTCACTGTACACTGAGGAGAGGAGTAACAGCTCCCTGCACCACTGATGAGTGGAAGCAGCCCGGTCACTGTACACTGAGCAGAGGAGTAACAGCTCCCTGCACCACCGATGAGTGGAAGCAGCCCGGTCACTGTACACTGAGCAGAGGAGTAACAGCTCCCTGCACCACTGATGAGTGGAAGCAGCCCGGTCACTGTATACTGAGCAGAGGAGTAACAGCTCCCTGCACCACCGATGAGTGGAAGCAGCCCGGTCACTGTATACAGAGCAGAGGAGTAACAGCTCCCTGCACCACTGATGAGTGGAAGCAGCCCGGTCACTGTACACTGAGCAGAGGAGTAACAGCTCCCTGCACCACCGATGAGTGGAAGCAGCACGATCACTGTACACTGAGCAGAGGAGCAACAGCTTCCTGCACCACCGATGAGTGGAAGCAGCACGGTCACTGTATACTGAGCACAGGAGTAACAGCTCCCTGCACCACCGATGAGTGGAAGCAGCCCGGTCACTGTACACTGAGCAGAGGAGTAACAGCTCCCTGCACCACTGATGAGTGGAAGCAGCCCATTCACTGTATACTGAGCAGAGGAGTAACAGCTCCCTGCACCACCGATGAGTGGAAGCAGCCCGGTCACTGTATACTGAGCAGAGGAGTAACAGCTTCCTGCACCACCCATGAGTGGAAGCAGCCCATTCACTGTATACTGAGCAGAGGAGTAACAGCTCCCTGCACCACCGATGAGTGGAAGCAGCCCGGTCACTGAATACAGAGCAGAGGAGTAACAGCTCCCTGCACCACCGATGAGTGGAAGCAGCACGGTCACTGTATACTGAGCACAGGAGTAACAGCTTCCTGCACCACCGATGAGTGGAAGCAGCACGGTCACTGTATACAGAGCAGAGGAGTAACAGCTCCCTGCACCACCCATGAGTGGAAGCAGCCCAGTCACTGTATACTGAGCAGAGGAGCAACAGCTTCCTGCACCACCCATGAGTGGAAGCAGCCCAGTCACTGTATACTGAGCAGAGGAGCAACAGCTCCCTGCACCACCGATGAGTGGAAGCAGCCCGGTCACTGTATACTGAGCACAGGAGTAACAGCTTCCTGCACCACCGATGAGTGGAAGCAGCCCGGTCACTGTATACTGAGCAGAGGAGTAACAGCTCCCTGCACCACCGATGAGTGGAAGCAGCCCGGTCACTGTATACTGAGCACGGGAGTAACAGCTCCCTGCACCACCGATGAGTGGAAGCAGCCCGGTCACTGTATACTGAGCACAGGAGTAACAGCTCCCTGCACCACCGATGAGTGGAAGCAGCCCGGTCCCTGTATACTGAGCACAGGAGTAACAGCTCCCTGCACCACCGATGAGTGGAAGCAGCCCGGTCACTGTATACAGAGCAGAGGAGTAACAGCTTCCTGCACCACCCATGAGTGGAAGCAGCACGGTCACTGTATACAGAGCAGAGGAGTAACAGCTCCCTGCACCACCGATGAGTGGAAGCAGCCCGGTCACTGTATACTGAGCAGAGGAGTAACAGCTCCCTGCACCACCGATGAGTGGAAGCCGCCCGGTCACTGTATACTGAGCACAGAAGTAACAGCTCCCTGCACCACCAATGAGTGGAAGCAGCACGGTCACTGTATACAGAGCAGAGGAGTAACAGCTTCCTGCACCACCCATGAGTGGAAGCAGCCCGGTCACTGTATACTGAGCAGAGGAGTAACAGCTCCCTGCACCACCAATGAGTAGAAGCAGCCCGGTCACTGTATACTGAGCACAGGAGAAACAGCTCCCTGCACCACCAATGAGTGGAAGCAGCCCGGTCACTGTATACTGAGCAGGGGAGTAACAGCTCCCTGCACCACCGATGAGTGGAAGAAGCCCGGTCACTGTATACTGAGCACAGGAGTAACAGCTCCCTGCACCACCAATGAGTGGAAGCAGCCCGGTCACTGTATACTGAGCAGGGGAGTAACAGCTCCCTGCACCACCAATGAGTGGAAGCAGTCCGGTCACTGTATACTGAGCACAGGAGAAACAGCTCCCTGCACCACCGATGAGTGGAAGCAGCCCGGTCACTGTATACAGAGCAGAGGAGTAACAGCTCCCTGCACCACCGATGAGTAGAAGCAACCCGGTCACTGTATACAGAGCAGAGGAGCAACAGCTCCCTGCACCACCCATGAGTGGAAGCAGCCCGGTCACTGTATACTGAGCAGAGGAGTAAAAGCTCCCTGCACCACCGATGAGTGGAAGCCGCCCGGTCACTGTATACTGAGCACAGGAGTAACAGCTCTCTGCACCACCAATGAGTGGAAGCAGTCCGGTCACTGTATACTGAGCAGGGGAGTAACAGCTCCCTGCACCACCGATGAGTAGAAGCAGCCCAGTCACTGTATACTGAGCAGAGGAGTAACAGCGCCCTGCACCACCGATGAGTAGAAGCAGCACGGTCACTGTACACTGAGCAGAGGAGTAACAGCTCCCTGCACCACCCATGAGTGGAAGCAGCCCAGTCACTGTATACTGAGCAGATGAGTAACAGCTCCCTGCACCACCCATGAGTGGAAGCAGCCCGGTCACTGTATACAGAGCAGAGGAGTAACAGCTCCCTGCATCACCGATGAGTGGAAGCAGCCCGGTCACTGTACACTGAGCAGAGGAGTAACAGCTCCCTGCACCACCGATGAGTAGAAGCAGCCCAGTCACTGTATACTGAGCAGAGGAGTAACAGCGCCCTGCACCACCGATGAGTAGAAGCAGCACGGTCACTGTACACTGAGCAGAGGAGTAACAGCTCCCTGCACCACCCATGAGTGGAAGCAGCCCAGTCACTGTATACTGAGCAGATGAGTAACAGCTCCCTGCACCACCCATGAGTGGAAGCAGCCCGGTCACTGTATACAGAGCAGAGGAGTAACAGCTCCCTGCACCACCGATGAGTGGAAGCAGCACGATCACTGTATACTGAGCAGAGGAGTAACAGCTCCCTGCACCACCGATGAGTGGAAGCAGCACGGTCACTGTATACTGAGAAGAGGAGTAACAGCTCCCTGCACCACCGATGAGTGGAAGCAGCCCAGTCACTGTTTACAGAGCAGAAGAGTAACAGCTCCCTGCACCACCGATGACTGGAAGCAGCCCGGTCACTGTATACTGAGAAGAGGAGTAACAGCTCCCTGCACCACCGATGAGTGGAAGCAGCCCAGTCACTGTATACTGAGCAGATAAGTAACAGCTCCCTGCACCACCCATGAGTAGAAGCAGCACGGTCACTGTACACTGAGCAGAGGAGTAACAGCTCCCTGCACCACCGATGAGTGGAAGCAGCACGGTCACTGTATACTGAGCACGGGAGTAACAGCTCCCTGCACCACCGATGAGTGGAAGCAGCACGGTCACTGTATACTGAACAGAGGAGTAACAGCTCCCTGCACCACCGATGAGTGGAAGCAGCCCGGTCACTGTATACTGAGCAGAGGAGTAACAGCTCCCTGCACCACCGATGAGTAGAAGCAGCCCAGTCACTGTATACAGAGCAGAAGAGTAACAGCTCCCTGCACCACCGATGAGTGGAAGCAGCCCATTCACTGTATACTGAGCAGAGGAGTAACAGCTCCCTGCACCACCGATGAGTAGAAGCAGCACGGTCACTGTATACAGAGCAGAGGAGTAACAGCTCCCTGCACCACCGATGAGTGGAAGCAGCCCGGTCACTATATACTGAGCAGAGGAGTAACAGCTCCCTGCACCACCGATGAGTGGAAGCAGCACGGTCACTGTATACTGAGCAGGGGAGTAACAGCTCCCTGCACCACCCATGAGTGGAAGCAGCACGGTCACTGTATACTGAGCAGGGGAGTAACAGCTCCCTGCACCACCCATGAGTGGAAGCAGCCCATTCACTGTATACTGAGCAGGTGAGTAACAGCTCCCTGCACCACCTATGAGTGGAAGCAGCCCGGTCACTGTATACTGAGCAAAGGAGTAACAGCTCCCTGCAGCACTGATGAGTGGAAGCAGCACAGTCACTGTATACTGAGCACAGGAGTAACAGCTCCCTGCACCACCGATGAGTGGAAGCAGCACGATCACTGTATACTGAGCAGAGGAGTAACAGCTCCCTGCACCACCGATGAGTGGAAGCAGCACGGTCACTGTATACTGAGCACAGGAGTAACAGCTCCCTGCACCACCGATGAGTAGAAGCAGCACGGTCACTGTATACTGAGCAGAGGAGTAACAGCTCCCTGCACCACCGATGAGTGGAAGCAGCACGATCACTGTACACTGAGCAGAGGAGTAACAGCTCCCTGCACCACCGATGAGTGGAAGCAGCACGATCACTGTACACTGAGCAGAGGAGTAACAGCTCCCTGCACCACCGATGAGTGGAAGCAGCACGATCACTGTACACTGAGCAGAGGAGTAACAGCTCCCTGCACCACCAATGAGTGGAAGCAGCCCAGTCACTGTATACTGAGCAGAGGAGTAACAGCTCCCTGCACCACCGATGAGTGGAAGCAGCCCAGTCACTGTATACTGAGCAGAGGAGTAACAGCTCCCTGCACCACCGATGAGTGGAAGCAGCCCAGTCACTGTATACTGAGCAGAGGAGTAACAGCTCCCTGCACCACCGATGAGTGGAAGCAGCCCGGTCACTGTACACTGAGCAGAGGAGTAACAGCTCCCTGCATCACCGATGAGTGGAAGCAGCCCAGTCACTGTATACTGAGCAGAGGAGTAACAGCTCCCTGCACCACCGATGAGTGGAAGCAGCCCGGTCACTGTATACTGAGCAGAGGAGTAACAGCTCCCTGCACCACCGATGAGTGGAAGCAGCCCGGTCACTGTATACTGAGCAGAGGAGTAACAGCTCCCTGCACCACCGATGAGTGGAAGCAGCCCAGTCACTGTATACTGAGCAGAGGAGTAACAGATCCCTGCACCACCGATGAGTGGAAGCAGCCCGGTCACTGTATACTGAGCAGAGGAGTAACAGCTCCCTGCACCACCGATGAGTGGAAGCAGCACGATCACTGTATACTGAGCAGAGGAGTAACAGCTCCCTGCACCACCGATGAGTGGAAGCAGCCCGGTCACTGTATACTGAGCAGAGGAGTAACAGCTCCCTGCACCACCGATGAGTGGAAGCAGCCCGGTCACTGTATACTGAGCAGAGGAGTAACAGCTTCCTGCACCACCGATGAGTGGAAGCAGCCCGGTCACTGTATACTGAGCAGAGGAGTAACAGCTCCCTGCACCACCGATGAGTGGAAGCAGCCCAGTCACTGTATACTGAGCAGGGGAGTAACAGCTCCCTGCACCACCGATGAGTAGAAGCAGCACGATCACTGTATACTGAGCAGAGGAGTAACAGCTCCCTGCACCACCGATGAGTGGAAGCAGCACGATCACTGTATACTGAGCAGAGGAGTAACAGCTTCCTGCACCACCGATGAGTGGAAGCAGCCCAGTCACTGTATACTGAGCAGGGGAGTAACAGCTTCCTGCACCACCGATGAGTAGAAGCAGCCCAGTCACTGTATACTGAGCAGAGGAGTAACAGCTCCCTGCAGCACCGATGAGTGGAAGCAGCACGGTCACTGTATACTGAGCAGAGGAGTAACAGCTTCCTGCACCACCGATGAGTGGAAGCAGCCCAGTCACTGTATACTGAGCAGAGGAGTAACAGCTCCCTGCACCACCGATGAGTGGAAGCAGCCCGGTCACAGTATACTGAGCAGAGGAGTAACAGCTCCCTGCACCACCGATGAGTGGAAGCAGCCCAGTCACTGTATACTGAGCAGAGGAGTAACAGCTTCCTGCACCACCGATGAGTGGAAGCAGCCCGGTCACAGTATACTGAGCAGAGGAGTAACAGCTTCCTGCACCACCGATGAGTGGAAGCAGCCCAGTCACTGTATACAGAGCAGAGGAGTAACAGCTCCCTGCACCACCGATGAGTGGAAGCAGCACGGTCACTGTATACTGAGCAGAGGAGTAACAGCTCCCTGCACCACCGATGAGTGGAAGCAGCACGGTCACTGTACACTGAGCAGAGGAGTAACAGCTTCCTGCACCACCGATGAGTGGAAGCAGCACGGTCACTGTATACTGAGCAGAGGAGTAACAGCTCCCTGCACCACCGATGAGTGGAAGCAGCACGGTCACTGTATACTGAGCAGAGGAGTAACAGCTTCCTGCACCACCGATGAGTGGAAGCAGCACGGTCACTGTATACTGAGCAGAGGAGTAACAGCTTCCTGCACCACCGATGAGTGGAAGCAGCACGGTCACTGTATACTGAGCAGAGGAGTAACAGCTTCCTGCACCACCGATGAGTAGAAGTAAACAACTGCTTTCCTTTCTGTATCCCCTGCTGCAACAAGCCGGATAGATAGGATGTTAACGCTCTTCCCCTGCAAATTTTACCTATATGTGCATGCACATGACTGGCCCCTTTAGTAAATTGTCCACATGTGGCAGTACCACAAGACCTTCTTCCGAGTTTGGATCAGTTTGTTAAAGGGAACCAGTCACCTCCAGAAACGCCATGTACCTGCAGAGCTGCTGCCCGCGCCCGGCGTCTTATTGGGGTCACTCCTTTCCTCCTCAGCCCATGGTTTGGTCGCTCCTCTTCCACTTTTTTTATTAGCCCAGGAGGGGGTTTTCTGTTGGTCGGTGACTTGAGCTTTATGTGACGGGGACTGACTGCTCCTGTCGATCTCTACGGGGCAGAAACTGCATGACCCGCAGCGTTAAGTGAGCGCAGATTGACCACATGTCTGCCACACTGCGGTCATTTCATGGCCGGTCCGGACAGGCTGACCGCATGTCCTACGTGCACAGACTGGCAGGCAGAGTTTAGCCCATTCGGCGGTGATCAGCAAACGCTTCACACTCAACAAATTAATCAGAAAACAATATCCTAGAAATGCTCCTTCCTGATAATTTCCCAGTGCAAATGCCCCGAATGCCAGGACCCTTCCCCATGTAATCATGTAGTACTCATCTTTAAAGGGCACCCTTCACCTCCAGAAGCACCGACAACCTGCTGACATAGTGGGAATTATATACTGGAAACGTGCAGGTAAACAGTGTGTGATTCATGCTAGCCTGCCATACTGGAGCAGCAGCTGCAAGGAAAAAGTGAAGCTATGTTCTCCCTGCACCCACTGGCTTCCAGTTCTCGGGAGGCACAGGGACCCGTTACAGTCACATTAGTGCTCACTACACAATGACTGCGCTCTAGTCATTTCCCGACACTGTGATGCTCTGCAGCGTGTGTGTGCAGAGCGAGCGGTCGCAGTGCCGGGGATGAATTACAGAGCGATCACCGTGTTGTGAGCGATGACATGACGGGAACTGGCCCCTGCACTGCCCCAATGAGTGGAAGCGAGCGGCTACAAGGGAGAGTAAAGCTTCAGATTCTCCTCGTACCCACTGAACCAGTTTGCCGAATATACCAAATGTAAACGCCGTACCCCTGCAGATATCCTATATAATATTACCCCTGTGTCTGCTGGTAAATAGCATGTCTGGAGGCTACAGGTTCCCTATAAGGACCGGTGCCATGATTACATGGAGAAGGGTCCTGGCACAAGCTGCATTAACACTGGGCAACTGTCGGGAAAGAGCAAACCTTGGATTATCGTTCCCCGATAACCGTAGAGGGTAGAATGGCCCCTGAACGCCGCCAAAAGGAGCAAAACTCTGACGCTTATTCTGTGCACAGAGGGAACGCCATCTGCTAGTCTGAACAAGACATGTAACCACTGCCGATCGGCAAACACCGGTCACTGATACTGCGCGACCCGCAGCATTACACTGCCCCATAGAGTGACATGAGCGGCACCGACCAGAAAACGTCCTCCTGCGTGGAGCGGAAGGTGAGCGACCAGAACCTCGGACTGACGGTGACATGACAAGATTCCCGGGGCGCAGAGAAGCAGCAGAAATCTCAGCAACTGGTGACTGGACACTTAAAAAGGGGTCACTCAGGGTCCCGATGCCCATACCCAGCCTGGTATATAGCAGAGAGCCGCCTGTGTGTATATCTGACCCCGGGGTCCCGTCTCATACCTGCTCTCCGGCCTCTTCTGACTGCAGCCACCGCTCGCAGATCTGTAGAGAAACAGAACGGCTCCGTCATTACATAAAACACATTAATTCCAGAACAATATGAGGCTTCTCCTGCGCCCGTGTATTGCACCCAGTCACCTATACTCAGAGAGATGCATGGATTCAATGGTATTTACCAGTAGTGATGGGCGAACCCGAAAATGTAAAGTTCGGGGTCCGTACCAGATACTGTGGGGGTAAGGCCTGGGCTGTAGGCCGTTTGTCCAGATGTAATAAGGTAATATGTGTGAGTATATAATTAAAGCACAGATGTCGTTGCATAATTATCTGTATGTCAGTATGACAATCACATAGACGCCATTATATGATTTTAAGATGTGCGCTCAGGAATGTGTTAACCAAGATGGATAAGCTAAAATGTACAATGAACAAAGAAGTATTCATAACACACTGATTGTATTCATAACGTGTTGGTTCTCACCAGCTGGGATGTGAAGCTGGGGCTTTAGCTTTTACTCCTTGTTCCAGTTTCAAGGTAAAATGTTGGACTGTATAATCATGAAATTTTTAATACATGAGCTAGAAGCTTGCTTCTGCTCAAACAGTGAATATGTCTCGGCGTGATCATTGTTGTCAGAATCATTTATATCTGCGCAGATCGATTGGAAATCCGTCTCTGTGACCCTGAGAAACCCCATTTGTGGTTTCCCCAAAATTCCCAACCTTGACAAAACCTAGTGTCCAGTGCTGAAACTTCAGCACAGACTTTTCGCGGAAGTCCGTGTCGGAGTTCAAAGTTCAGATGCTGAATAAAGTTTGTGGAAAAGCTTTTCGGCTATGGGCATTTCATGAGCCATCACAGCCATGCCAATTAAATATAGGCTGGATCACAGGTGGAACCGCCATTCTATTCAGAGGCTGGTGCACGGCGCCCCCAACAAATCCCGATGCACAGTACCTCAAGAGTGCAATAATCTACAGTACAGGGCCCTCTCTCTCTTTTGGGGTGCATAGAGGGCACGTTGGGGTGCAGCTGCTGCAGGAAGAGGACGTAGTCAATCTTTGCTTGCTACACACCCAAATTAAACCCTTTAATCTGGTGCATGCAGGCGACAGGACTTTCTGCGTAATTTCGTAGGCACAAATACCCCTGCACAAATGATGAGGCCAGAAGAAGTAGAGGCGCTTTTAGACTGGATGGCCGAGCGAGTCTACAGTTCCTTCACTTGGTCTTCCACCATTTCCCCTATTGAAGGCGCAGGAGTTGAAATTTAGGCTGTGTGGGGGACCTCTTCCATTTTTGGCTGTGTGGCTGAAATCTGAGAAAAGGTCCTGTAGGGGCCTTTTTAACATTGTTGCTCTATGGGGGAGTTCTTCCAAGCCGCGCGGCGGACCACCAGCTCAAAACTCAATCCCAAATCAAGCCAGGGGCTTTTTAACTGCAGCAGCTGTAGCGTAAGATACTGGAGCTGACGTTTCGGATATGCAGGGGGAACTGTGAAACACTAATAATTTTGGCTCTGTTGGGGAAATCTAAGTCATTTCCCTATCCCCATTTGTTTGCAGGAAATTGTCCTGCTCTTACTCCCATTTTGCCTCCTTTTGCAGCCCCTTAGTCCTTGCTAAGACCATTTTACAGCACAGAAGTTCGGGTCCCCATTGACTTCTATGTGGTTCGGGGTCACGTTTGATGACCAAACCGAATTTTTAACTAAAATCTGGCCGACCCTGAACATCCACGAGTCCGCTCATCCCTACATACAAGCACTATCAGAAAAGACCTAAATTCTTGGTTACTCCCGTCTTCATAAATGGCCATTTACTGCTTATTGAAATATTCTGCCTTTGAGATATTAATGAGGATTTTAGGTACTCGCCGTAAAATCACCGTAAAATCCCTTTCTCGTAGTGGGACGTAGTCTGCTGCCACCTGGAGGATGCATCCTGCATCCATCCTCTACAGATCTGCAGAGCATCGCTCTCTTACCTCCAGAGATACGTGGCGATACGTCAGCCGGGCTGGGCAGCAGTGCTGGTGGCACAGGCCAGGCGTGGCGGGGGGATTGGTGGCCACATACGCTGTCACTTTCCATCAGGACAGACTTTCTCCTCTCGGAGGCTCTGCTGATATAACTGCAGGCGGCTCCGGGGTCAGTGACACATTTGGCCCCGGAGTGACAGCGGTTAATAGATTACGGTTTGTATGTCTCATGCTGGAATCAATACCCCTTTATGATGGATGACCATGACGGGTGTATACAGAGCAGCGTAGCCCATATACGGGGCCAGGACAAGACCACGTATCCCAATGTGGCCCATAAATCAATGTATCAGAGGAGACTGGTTACAGGGCGTGACATATATAATCGGGGCAAAGGTACGAATTATAGGGTGAAGGACATCGATAGGGTCAAGGCTTAATCTATAGGTAACAGCACATAATGTGATATAAGGTAAAAGCAGCTTCTATAGGAGACGCGCACATCCTATATGGCATGAACTAGTGATGGACGGGCACTTAATGCTTGTTACTCGACTCGAGCAGGTCAGACGCCTGGACGAGCGCAATGCAAGCAACGAGCAATATGGAAAGTCAACGACCGGCCTGTGCGGGACTCCGCCTACAGACCGCCAAAACAGCGCATTCAGCGGAGGGAGGACGGGTGGGGCTATGGCTGGTCACACTACATCCGACAACATTAATAATCCCCTGGGACTGAGAGCCAGAGACTGCGGCCGCCTGTCCTAGATCAAATATCCAAGCAGCCGCGGTACTCAGCAGAGCTCCACGAGTACCCGAGCACGCTACTACTCCACGAGTACCCGAGCACGCTAATGCTCCACGAGTACCCGAGCACACTAATGCTCCACGAGTACCTGAGCACGCTAATGCTCCACGAGTACCCGAGCACACTAATGCTCCCCGAGTACCTGAGCACGCTAATGCTCCACGAGTACCCGAGCACGCTAATGCTCCACGAGTACCCGAGCACGCTAATGCTCCACGAGTACCCGAGCACGCTAATACTCCACGAGTACCCGAGCACGCTAATGCTCCACAAGTACCCGAGCACGCTAATGCTCCACAAGTACCCGAGCACGCTAATGCTCCACAAGTACCCGAGCACGCTAATGCTCCACGAGTACCCGAGCACGCTAATGCTCCACGAGTACCCGAGCACGCTAATGCTCCACGAGTACCCGAGCACGCTAATGCTCCACGAGTACCCGAGCACGCTAATGCTCCACGAGTACCTGAGCACGCTAATGCTCCACGAGTACCCGAGCACACTAATGCTCCCCGAGTACCTGAGCACGCTAATGCTCCACGAGTACCCGAGCACGCTAATGCTCCACGAGTACCCGAGCACGCTAATGCTCCACGAGTACCCGAGCACGCTAATGCTCCACGAGTACCCGAGCACGCTAATGCTCCACAAGTACCCGAGCACGCTAATGCTCCACAAGTACCCGAGCACGCTAATGCTCCACAAGTACCCGAGCACGCTAATGCTCCACAAGTACCCGAGCACGCTAATGCTCCACGAGTACCTGAGCACGCTAATGCTCCACAAGTACCCAAGCACGCTACTACTCCACGAGTATCCGAGCACGCTAATGCTCCACGAGTACCTGAGCACGCTAATGCTCCATGAGTACCCGAGCACGCTACTACTCCACGAGTACCTGAGCACGCTAATGCTCCACGAGTACCTGAGCACGCTAATGCTCCACGAGTACCTGAGCACGCTAATGCTCCACGAGTACCCGAGCACGCTAATGCTCCACGAGTACCTGAGCACGCTAATGCTCCACAAGTACCCGAGCACGCTACTACTCCACGAGTACCCGAGCACGCTAATGCTCCACAAGTACCCGAGCACGCTAATGCTCCACGAGAACCCGAACACGCTAATGCTCCACAAGTACCCGAGCACGCAACTACTCCACGAGTACCTGAGCACGCTAATGCTCCACGAGTACCCGAGCACGCAACTACTCCACGAGTACCTGAGCACGCTAATGCTCCACGAGTACCCGAGCACGCTAATGCTCCACGAGTACCCGAGCACGCTAATGCTCCACGAGAACCCGAGCACGCTAATGCTCCACGAGAACCCGAGCACGCAACTACTCCACGAGTACCTGAGCACGCTAATGCTCCACGAGTACCCGAGCACGCTAATGCTCCACAAGTACCCGAACACGCAACTACTCCACGAGTACCTGAGCACGCCACTACTCCACGAGTACCTGAGCACGCAACTACTCCACGAGTACCTAAGCACGCTAATGCTCCACAAGTACCCGAGCACGCTACTACTCCACGAGTACCTGAGCACGCTAATGCTCCACGAGTACCCGAGCACGCAACTACTCCACGAGTACCTGAGCACGCTAATGCTCCACAAGTACCCGAGCACGCTACTACTCCACGAGTACCTGAGCACGCTAATGCTCCACGAGTACCCGAGCACGCAACTACTCCACGAGTACCTGAGCACGCTAATGCTCCACGAGTACCTGAGCACGCTAATGCTCCACGAGAACCCGAGCACGCTAATGCTCCACGAGAACCCGAGCACGCTAATGATCCACGAGTACCCGAGCACGCTAATGCTCCACAAGTACTCGAGCACGCTAATGCTCCACGAGTACCCAAGCACGCTAATGCTCCACGAGTACCCGAGCACGCTAATGCTCCACAAGTACCCGAGCACGCAACTACTCCACGAGTACCTGAGCACGATAATGCTCCACGAGTACCCAAGCACGCTAATGCTCCACGAGTACCCGAGCACGCTAATGCTCCACGAGTACCCGAGCACGCTAATGCTCCACGAGTACCCAAGCACGCTAATGCTCCACGAGTACCCAAGCACGCTACTACTCCACGAGTAACCGAGCACGCTAATGCTCCACGAGTACCTGAGCACGCTAATGCTCCACGAGTACCCGAGCACGCTAATGCTCCACAAGTACCCGAGCACGCTACTACTCCACGAGTACCCGAGCACACTAATGCTCCACGAGTACCCGAGCACGCTAATGCTCCACGAGAACCCGAGCACGCTACTACTCCACGAGTAGCTGAGCACGCTAATGCTCCACGAGTACCCGAGCACGCTAATGCTCCACGAGTACCCGAGCACGCTAATGCTCCACGAGTACCCGAGCACGCTAATGCTCCACGAGAACCCGAGCACGCTAATGATCCACGAGTACTCGAGCACGCTAATGCTCAATCGAGTACCCGAGCACGCTACTACTCCACGAGTACCCGAGCACACTAATGCTCCACGAGTACCCGAGCACGCTAATGCTCCACGAGAACCCGAGCACGCTACTACTCCACGAGTACCTGAGCACGCTAATGCTCCACGAGTACCCGAGCACGCTAATGCTCCACGAGTACCCGAGCACGCTAATGCTCCACGAGAACCCGAGCACGCTAATGCTCCACGAGAACCCGAGCACGCTAATGATCCACGAGTACCCGAGCACGCTAATGCTCAATCGAGTACCCGAGCACGCTACTACTCCACGAGTACCTGAGCACGCTAATGCTCCACGAGTACCCGAGCACGCTAATGCTCCACGAGTACCTGAGCACGCTAATGCTCCACGAGAACCCGAGCACGCTAATGATCCACGAGTACCCGAGCACGCTAATGCTCAATCGAGTACCCGAGCACGCTACTACTCCACGAGTACCTGAGCACGCTAATGCTCCACGAGAACCCGAGCACGCTAATGATCCACGAGTACCCGAGCACGCTAATGCTCAATCGAGTACCCGAGCACGCTACTACTCCACGAGTACCCGAGCACGCTAATGCTCCACGAGAACCCGAGCACGCTAATGATCCACGAGTACCCGAGCACGCTAATGCTCCACGAGTACCCGAGCACGCTAATGCTCCACGAGAACCCGAGCACGCTAATGATCCACGAGTACCCGAGCACGCTAATGCTCAATCGAGTAACACAGCATAATGCAACCTCAAAACAAAGTTCAATGGTCTCCCCCAACACACACATATATATATACAGTACAATGTCTCCCCAACACACACAGTATGATGGTCTCCCCCAACACACACAGTATAATGGTCTCCCCCAACACACACAGTATAATGGTCTCCCCCAACACACAAATATATACAGTACGATGGTTTCCTCCCCAACACACACAAACAGTATGATGGTCTATCCAAATTCACACACATACGGTATATTATATATATATATATATATATATATATATATATATATATATATATATATATATATATATATATATATATATATATACACACACAGTATAATGTGAAATTGTTGATTCTTCTTTTTGACCTGACCAAGAGGATTGGAACCCTGAAATGTGTATGTGTAGGGTTTGCATGTATTTAGGGCTTATACTGTATATAGGAGGCTGTGTGGGGGCTGATAGTGTATATAGGAGGTATGTGGGGGCTCATACTGTATATAGGAGGCTATGTGGGGGCTCATACGGTATATAGGAGGCTATGTTGGGGCTCATACTGTATATAGGAGGCTATGTCGGGGCTCATACTGTATATAGGAGGCTATGTCGGGGCTCATACTGTATATAGGAGGCTATGTCGGGGCTCATACTGTATATAGGAGGCTATGTGGGGGCTCATACTGTATATAGGAGGCTATGTGGGGGCTCATACTGTATATAGGAGGCTATGTTGGGGCTCATACTGTATATAGGAGGCTATGTCAGGGCTCATACTGTATATAGGAGGCTATGTCGGGGCTCATACTGTATATAGGAGGCTATGTGGGGGCTCATACTGTATATAGGAGGCTATGTGGGGGCTCATACTGTATATAGGAGGCTATGTGGGGGCTCATACTGTATATAGGAGGCTATGTGGGGGCTCATACTGTATATAGGAGGCTATGTGGGGGCTCATACTGTATATAGGAGGCTATGTGGGGGCTCATACTGTATATAGGAGGCTATGTGGGGGCTCATACTGTATATAGGAGGCTATGTCGGGGCTCATACTGTATATAGGAGGCTATGTCAGGGCTCATACTGTATATAGGAGGCTATGTCGGGGCTCATACTGTATATAGGAGGCTATGTGGGGGCTCATACTGTATATAGGAGGCTATGTGGGGGCTCATACTGTATATAGGAGGCTATGTGGGGGCTCATACTGTATATAGGAGGCTATGTGGGGGCTCATACTGTATATAGGAGGCTATGTGGGGGCTCATACTGTATATAGGAGGCTATGTGGGGGCTCATACTGTATATAGGAGGCTATGTGGGGCTCATGCTGTATATAGGAGGCTATGTGGGGGCTCATACTGTATATAGGAGGATATGCAGGGCTCATACTGTATATAGGAGGCTATGTGGGGGCTCATACTGTATATAGGAGGCTATGTGAGGGCTCATACTGTATATAGGAGGCTATGTGAGGGCTCATACTGTATATAGGAGGCTATGTGGGGCTCATACTCTATATAGGAGGCTATGTGGGGGCTCATACTGTATATAGGAGAATATGTCGGGGCTCATACTGTATATAGGAGGCTATGTGAGGGCTCATACTGTATATAGGAGGCTATGTGGGGGCTCATACTGTATATAGGAGGATATGTGAGAGCTCACACTGTATATAGGTGGCTATTTCGGGGCTCATACTGTATATAGGAGGCTATGTGGCGGCTCATACTATATAGAGGAGGCTATGTGGGGGCTCATACTGTATAGAGGAGGCTATGTGGGGGCTCATACTGTATAGAGGAGGCTATGTGGGGGCTCATACTGTATATAGGAGGCTATGCAGGGCTCATACTGTATATAGGAGGCTATGTGGGGGCTCATACTGTATATAGGAGGCTATGTGAGGGCTCATACTGTATATAGGAGGCTATGTGAGGGCTCATACTGTATATAGGAGGCTATGTGGGGCTCATACTCTATATAGGAGGCTATGTGGGGGCTCATACTGTATATAGGAGAATATGTCGGGGCTCATACTGTATATAGGAGGCTATGTGAGGGCTCATACTGTATATAGGAGGCTATGTGGGGGCTCATACTGTATATAGGAGGATATGTGAGAGCTCACACTGTATATAGGTGGCTATTTCGGGGCTCATACTGTATATAGGAGGCTATGTGGCGGCTCATACTATATAGAGGAGGCTATGTGGGGGCTCATACTGTATAGAGGAGGCTATGTGGGGGCTCATACTGTATATAGGAGGCTATGTGAGGGCTCATACTGTATATAGGAGGCTATGTGAGGGCTCATACTGTATATAGGAGGCTATGTGGGGCTCATACTCTATATAGGAGGCTATGTGGGGGCTCATACTGTATATAGGAGAATATGTCGGGGCTCATACTGTATATAGGAGGCTATGTGAGGGCTCATACTGTATATAGGAGGCTATGTGGGGGCTCATACTGTATATAGGAGGATATGTGAGAGCTCACACTGTATATAGGTGGCTATTTCGGGGCTCATACTGTATATAGGAGGCTATGTGGCGGCTCATACTATATAGAGGAGGCTATGTGGGGGCTCATACTGTATAGAGGAGGCTATGTGGGGGCTCATACTGTATAGAGGAGGCTATGTGGGGGCTCATACTGTATATAGGAGAATATGTCGGGGCTCATACTGTATATAGGAGGCTATGTGGGGGCTCATACTGTATAGAGGAGGCTATGTGGGGGCTCATACATACAGTGGGCCATGTGTCAAGCTCATATTGTATAGGGACTATGTGGAGGGCTCCTGGTGTATTCAGAGGGGCTATGTAGGGGATCATTCCATATTTAGGAGGCTGTGTGGGCTCAATGTATAACGATGTGTCGTGTACGTGGGGGGGATGTTTATAGAGTGTGTGAGATTGTGTAGGGTGTGTTTAGGGGCTGCGGTGAGGGGCAGAGTGTAGGAGTCCAGTATGTGCAGTGTGTAGGGGGTTAGTGATGATGTGCAGGGTGTAGGGTGGCGCTAATGGGCATGGTGTCCGCTGGGTGGGTGTATATATAGTGTGCAGGGTGTAGGAGAGGGGATGTGCAGAGTGTAGGAGGGCGTGATGTGCAGGGTGTATGGGAGGTGATGTATAGGGGAGGTAATATGTAGGGGAGGGGGATGTGCAGGGTGTAGGAGTCTGGTGTATGCAGGGTGTAGGGGAGGTGCAGGATGTAGGAGGGGGTGATGTGCAGGGTGTAGGGGAGGTGCAGGGTGTAGGGGAGGTGCAGGGTGTAGGGGAGGTGCAAGGTGTAGGGGGGGTGCAAGGTGTAGGGGGGGTGCAAGGTGTAGGGGGGGGTGCAAGGTGTAGGGGGGGGGTGCAAGGTGTAGGGGGGGGTGCAAGGTGTAGGGGGGGGTGCAAGGTGTAGGGGGGGGTGCAAGGTGTAGGGGAGGTGCAAGGTGTAGGGGGGGTGCAAGGTGTAGGGGGGGTGCAAGGTTTAGGGGGGGTGCAAGGTGTTGGGGGGGGTGCAAGGTGTAGGGGGGGGTGCAAGGTGTAGGGGGGGGTGCAAGGTGTAGGGGGGGGTGCAAGGTGTAGGGGGGTGCAAGGTGTAGGGGGGGTGCAGGGTGGGTACAGGGTGTAGAGGGGGTGCAGGGTGTAGAGTGGGTGTAGGGGGGTGCAGGGTGTAGGAGGGGGTGATGTGCAGGGTGGGGTGATGTGCAGGGTGTAGGGGGGGTGCAGGGTGTAGGAGGGGGTGATGTGCAGGGTGTAGGGGGGGTGCAGGGTGTAGGGGGGTGATGTGCAGGGTGTAGGGGGGGTGCAGGCTGTAGGAGGGGGTGATGTGCAGGGTGTAGGGGGGGGGGTGCAGGGTGGGTGATGTGTAGGGGAGGTGCAAGGTCTAGGTGGGGTGATGTGCAGGGTGGGGTGATGTGCAGGGTGTAGGGGAGAAGCAGGGTGTAGGAGGGGTGATGTGCAGGGTGTAGGGGAGGTGCAGGGTGTAGGGGGGTGCAGGGTGTAGGGGGGGTGCAGGGTGTAGGGGAGGTGCAGGGTGTAGGGGGGGTGCAGGGTGTAGGGGGGGTGCAGGGTGTAGGGGGGGTGCAGGGTGTAGGGGAGGTGCAGGGTGTAGGGGAGGTGCAGGGTGTAGGGGGGGGGTGCAGGGGTGTAGGGGGAGGTGCAGGGTGTAGGGGGGGTGCAGGGTGTAGGGGAGGTGCAGGGTGTAGGGGAGGTGCAGGGTGTAGGGGAGGTGCAGGGTGTAGGGGGGGCAGGGTGTAGGGGGGGGTGCAGGGTTGTAGGGGAGGTGCAGGGTGTAGGGGAGGTGCAGGGTGTAGGGGAGGTGCAGGGTGTAGGGGAGGTGCAGGGTGTAGGGGGGGTGCAGGGGTGTAGGGGGGGTGCAGGGTGTAGGGGAGGTGCAGGGGTGTAGGGGGGGGGTGCAGGGGTGTAGGGGGGTTTTCAGGGTGTAGGGGAGGTGCAGGGGTGTAGGGGGGGTGCAGGGTGTAGGGGGGGGTGCAGGGTGTAGGGGGGGTGCAGGGTGTAGGGGGAGGGTGCAGGGTGTAGGGGAGGTGAAGGGTGTAGGGGGGGGTGCAGGGTGTAGGGGAGGTGCAGGGTTGTAGGGGGGGTGCAGGGTGTAGGGGGGGGTGCAGGGTGTAGGGGAGGTGTATGATGTAGGGGAGGTGCAGGGGTGTAGGGGGAGGTGTATGATGTAGGGGAGGTGCAGGGTGTAGGGGGAGGTGTATGATGTAGGGGAGGTGCAGGGTGTAGGGGAGGTGTATGAT
Organism: Anomaloglossus baeobatrachus; assembly: GCF_048569485.1. Classification (NCBI taxonomy): domain Eukaryota; kingdom Metazoa; phylum Chordata; class Amphibia; order Anura; family Aromobatidae; genus Anomaloglossus; species Anomaloglossus baeobatrachus. The sequence goes on along the minus strand of NC_134364.1, from coordinate 8,682,371 downwards.
GTAGGGGGGGTGCAGGGTGTAGGGGGGTGATGGGATTTGTAGTCGCACACCGCTGAGCTCGGCACTGACCCCTGTGTGACCCGCGGCCGCTCGGCTATTTCCGGCTGCTGACCCCGCCTCCTCCTCCTCGGCGCGCGTGCCGCTATTTTCCCACGTGACGTCAGCGCTCCGGGAAGTGCAGAGACCGCGGGGGAGACACGGCGCCGGAAACTGCCAGAGGGAACGTGAGGTACAGAGCGCGGTATACACAGCGACCGTGCACCCCACACACACAGCGACCGTGCACCCCCACACCCAGCGACCGTGCACCCCACACACACAGCGACCGTGCACCCCACACACACAGCGGACCGTGCACCCCACACACACAGCGACCGTGCACCCCACACACACAGCGACCGTTGCACCCCACACACACAGCGACCGTGCACCCCACACACACAGCGACCGTGCACCCACACACACACAGCGACCGTGCACCCCACACACACACAGCGACCGTGCACCCCACACACACACACACACACAGCGACCGTGCACCCCACACACACAGCGACCGTGCACCACACACACACACACACACACACAGCGACCGTGCACCCCACACACACACACACACACAGCGACCGTGCACCCCACACACACAGCGACCGTGCACCACACACACACACACACACACACAGCGACCGTGCACCCCACACACAGCGACCGTCCACCCCACACACACAGCGACCGTGCAACCCACACACACAGCGACCGTGCACCCCACACCCAGCGACCGTGCACCACACAACACACACACACACAGCGACCGTGTGCACCCCACACACACAGCGACCGTGCACTGCACACACACACACAGCGACCGTTCCACCCCACACACACAGCGACCGTGCACTGCACACACACACACAGCGACCGTCCACCCCACACACACAGCGACCCGTGCACCCCACACCCAGCGACCGTGCACCCCACACAACACAGCGACCGTGCACCCCACACACACAGCGACCGTGCACCCCACACACACAGCGACCGTGCACTGCACACACACACACAGCGACCGTCCACCCCACACACACAGCGACCGTGCACCCCACACCCAGCGACCGTGCACCCCACACACACAGCGACCGTGCACCCCACACACACAGCGACCGTGCACCCCACACCCAGCGACCGTGCACCACACACACACAGCGACCGTGCACCCCACACACACAGCGACCGTGCACCCCACACCCAGCGACCGTGCACCCCACACACACAGCGACCGTGCACCCCACACACACAGCGACCGTGCACCCCACACACACAGCGACCGTGCACCGCACCGGCGGCACACCAAGCGACCGTGCACCCCACACCCAGCGACCGTGCACCCCACACACACAGCGACCGTGCACCCCCACACACACAGCGACCGTGCACCCCACACCCAGCGACCGTGCACCCCACACCCAGCGACCGTGCACCCCACACACACAGCGGACCGTGCACCCCACACACACAGCGACCGTGCACCCCACACCCAGCGACCGTGCACCCCACACCCAGCGACCGTGCACCCCACACACACAGCGACCGTGCACCCCACACACACAGCGACCGTGCACCCCACACCCAGCGACCGTGCTCCCCCACACCCAGCGACCGTGCACCCCACACACACAGCGACCGTGCACCCCCACACACACAGCGACCGTGCACCCCACACCCAGCGACCGTGTGCACCCCACACCCACAGCGACCGTGCACCCCACACACACAGCGACCGTGCACCCCACACACACAAGCGACCGTTGCACCCCACACCCAGCGACCGTGCACCCACACACCAGCGACCGTGCACCCCACACACACAGCGACCGTGCACCCCACACACACAGCGACCGTGCACCCCCACACCCAGCGACCGTGCACCCCACACACACACAGCGACCCTGCACCCCACACACACAGCGACCGTGCACCCCCCACACACAGCGACCGTGCACCCCACACCCAGCGACCGTTGCACCCCCACACACACAGCGACTGTGCACCCCACACACACAGCGACCGTGCACCCCACACACACAGCGACCGTGCACCCCACACACACAGCGAACCGTGCACCCCACACCCAGCGACCGTGCACCCCACACACACAGCGACCGTGCACCCCCACACACACAGCGACCGTGCACCCCATACACACAGCGACCGTGCACCCCACACACACAGCGACCGTGCACCCCACACACACACACACAGCGACCGTGCCACCCCATACACCCAGCGACCGTGCACCCCACACACACAGCGACCGTGCACCCCACACACACACACACAGCGACCGTGCACCCCACACACACACAGCGACCGTGCACCCCACACACACAGCGACCGTGCACCCCACACACACAGCGACCCGTGCACCCCACACACACAGCGACCGTGCACCCCACACACACAGCGACCGTGCACCCCACACACACAGCGACCGTGCACCCCACACACACAGCGACCGTGCTCCCCACACACACACAGCGACCGTGCACCCCACACGACACAGCGACCGTGCACCCCACACACACAGCGACCGTGCACCCCACACACACAGCGACCGTTGCTCCCCACACACACACAGCGACCGTGCACCCCACACACACAGCGACCGTGCACCCCACACACACAGCGACTCGTGCACCCACACACACAGCGACCGTGCACCCCACACACACAGCGACCGTGCACCCCACACACACACACAGCGAACCGTGCACCCCACACACACAACGACCGTGCACCCCACACACACAGCGACCCGTGCACCCCACACACACAGCGACCGTGCACCCCACACACACAGCGACCGTGCACCCCACACACACACACACAGCGACCGTGCACCCCACACCCAGCGACCGTGCACCCCACACACACAGCGACCGTGCACCCCACACACACACACAGCGACCGTGCACCCCCACACACACACAGCGACCGTGCACCCCACACACACAGCGACCGTGCACCCCACACACACAGCGACCGTGCACCCCACACACACAGCGACCGTGCACCCCACACACACAGCGACCATGCACCCCACACACACACACACAGCGACCGTGCACACCCACACCCAGCGACCGTGCACCCCACACACACAGCGACCGTGCACCCCACACACACACACAGCGACCGTGCACCCCACACACACACAGCGACCGTGCACCCCACACACACAGCGACCGTGCACACCCACACACACAGGCGACCGTGCACCCCCACACACACAGCGACCGTGCACCCCACACACACACAGCGACCGTGCACCCCACACACACAGCGACCCGTGCACCACACACACACAGCGACCGTGCACCCCACACACACAGCGACCGTGCACCCCACACACACAGCGACCGTGCACCCACACACACAGCGACCGTGCACCCCACACACACAGCGACCGTGCACCCCACACACACAGCGACCAGTGACCCACACACACAGCAGCGCCCGTGCACCCCACACACACACAGCGACCGTGCACCCCACACACACACAGCGACCGTGCACCCCACACACACACACACAGCGACCGTGCACCCCACACCACGAGACCGTGCCGACCGTGCACCCCACACACACAGCGACCGTGCACCCCACACACACACAGCGACCGTGCACCCCACACACACACAGCGACCGTGCACCCCACACACACAGCGACCGTGCACCCCACACACACAGCGACCGTGCACCCCACACACACAGCGACCGTGCACCCCACACACACACAGCGACCGTGCACACCCACACACACAGCGACCGTGCACCACACACACACAGCGACCGTGCACCCCACACACACAGCGACCGTGCACCCCACACACACAGCGACCGTGCACCCCACACACACAGCGACCGTGCACCCCCACACACACACAGCGACCGTGCACCCCACACACACACAGCGACCGTGCACCCCACACACACAGCGACCGTGCACCCCAACACACACAGCGACCGTGCACCCCCACACACACAGCGACCGTGCACCCCACACACACACAGCGACCGTGCCACCCCACACACACACAGCGACCGTGCACCCCACACACACACAGCGACCGTGCACCCCACACACACACAGCGACCGTGCACCCCACACACACACAGCGACCGTGCACCCCACACACACAGCGACCGTGCACCCCACACACACAGCGACCGTGCACCCCACACACACAGCGACCGTGCACCCCACACACACACAGCGACCGTGGCACCCCACACACACAGCGACCGTGCACCCCACACACACACACAGCGACCGTGCACCCCACACACACAGCGACCGTGCACCCCACACACACAGCGACCGTGCACCCCACACACACAGCGACCGTGCACCCCGACACACAGCAGGCACGCGACCGTGCACCCCACACACACACACAGCGAACCGTGCACCCCCACACACACACAGCGAACCGTGCACCCCACACACACAGCGACCCGTGCACCCCCCACACACACAGCGAACCGTGCACCCCACACACACAGCGACCGTGCACCCCACACACACACAGCGACCGTGCACCACACACACACAGCGACCGTGCACCCCACACACACACAGCGACCGTGCACCCCACACACACAGCGACCGTGCACCCCACAGCACACAGCGACCTGTGCACCCCACACACACAGCGACCGTGCACCCCACACACACACAGCGACCGTGCACCCCACACACACAGCGCGACCGTGCACCCCACACACACACAGCGACCGTGCACCCCACACACACACAGCGACCCGTGCACCACACACACACAGCGACCGTGCACCCCACACACACAGCGACCGTGCACCCCACAGCACACAGCGCGACCGTTGCACCCCCACACACACAGCGCGACCGTGCACCCCCACACACACACAGCGACCGTGCACCCCACACACACACAGCGACCGTGCACCCCACACACACACAGCGCGACCGTGCACCCACACACACACCAGCGACCGTGCACCCCACACACACACAGCGACCGTGCACCCCACACACACAGCGACCGTGCACCCCCACACACACAGCGAACCGTGCACCCCACACACACAGCGCGACCGTGCACCCCACACACACAGCGCGACCTCGTTGCACCCCACACACACACAGCGACCGTGCACCCCACACACACACAGCGACCGTGCACCCCACACACACAGCGACCGTGCACCCCACACACACAGCGACCGTGCACCCCACACACACAGCGACCGTGCACCCCACACACACAGCGAACCGTGCACCCCACACACACACACCGCGACCGTGCACCCCCACACACACAGCGACCGTGCACCCCACACACACAGCGACCGTGCACCCCACACAACACAGCGACCGTGCACCCCACACACAGCGACCGTGCACCCCACACACACAACACAGCGACCGTGCACCCCACACACACACAGCGACCGTGCACCCCCACACACACAGCGACCGTGCACCCCCACGCACACAACGACCGTTGCACCCCACACACACAGCGGACTGTGCACCCCACACAACACAGCGACCGTGCACCCCACACACACAACAGCGACCGTGCACCCCACACACACACAGCGCGACCGTGCACCCCACACACACACACAGCGACCGTGCACCCCCACACACACACACAGCGACCGTGCACCCCACACACACAGCGACCGTGCACCCCACACACACAGCGATCCGTGCACCCCACACACACACACAGCGACCGTGCACCCCACACACACAGCGACCGTGCACCCCACACACACAAGCGACCGTGCACCCCACACACACAGCGACCGTGCACCCCACACACACAGCAACCGTGCACCCCACACACACACACAGCGACCGTGCACCCCCACACACACACACAGCGACCGTGCACCCCACACTACACACAGCGACCGTGCACCCCACACACACAGCGACACTGCGGGGGGGTAGCGCCACACCCAGTGATAATTGTGGTGTAGGGCACCCCCTCCTTATGATGCTGGGGGTTTGCAGACCTGCGCTGCTCCCTGCAGATCACTCCATAGTGTAAATCTCTTCAGCTGGAGCTGTAGAGGCGCCGTCTTACCTTCTCCCCTTCCTCCATTAGGTTTCGCACTCTAAAGGGCCATTTACACGCTGCGACATCGTTAACGATAAATTGTCGGGGTCACGGTGTTAGTGACGCACATCCGGCGTCGGTAGCGACATCGCAGCGTGTGACACCAAGGAGCGACTTTTAAACGATCGCAAAAGAGACAAAAATCGTTGATCTGTGACAGGTCGTTCATTTACCAAAAAATCGTCGTCTGGTCAGTAGCGAGGTTGTTCCTGCAGCAGCACACATCGCTACGCGTGACACCGCGGGGAGCGACGAACATCTCCTACCTGCGTCCACCGGCAATGCGGAAGTAAGGAGGTGGGCGGGATGTTACGTCTCGCTCATCTCCTCCCCCCTCCTCTGCTATCGGGCGGCCGCTTAGTGATGTTGCTTGTGACGCCGCACAAACCCACCCCCTTAAAGGAGGGATTGTTCGGCGGTCACAGCGACGTCGCTGAAAAGGTATGTGCGTGTGACGTTGCCGTTGCGATAATGTTCGCTACGGCAGCGATCACCAAATGTCGCACGAACGACAGGGGCATGTGCTATCTCGCTCGACATCACTGGCAATCGCTAGCGATGTCGCAGCGTGTAAAGCTCCCTTAAGACTGGATTCACACTGTTGTATAAGAGAAAAATCACAGCACTCCGCTCCATTGCAGATAATACAGCAGCTCAGATCTGTGAGCTTTAAAAAAAGAAAATAAATCGCTGCAATTTTCTGTGAGTCTAGGATCACTCGCACCCATACAAGTGAGTGAAACATTAGACTGCACTCGGCCGACATCAGAGTGCAGTGCGATATATGCACAGGCTGACAATGGAGGATCTGGAGAAATCCCCCTCCCTCTCCTCCGCAGCTGTGATCAGTCGCATGACACTCTCAGCAGAGCCGGGGTCGGGGGGTCATTAGCAGATCGCACCCGTTGCTCTCGTATCAGATGCCATATGCCAGCCTCAGTCAGATTAGAGCTGAGGAAATCACTCGCAGATGTGAGCTGCAGCGTTGTCTTACATGGAGCTGAGTGCAATGCCAGATTCCCACTGCACGCGTGCGAGGCATACGCCAGCGTGACTGCAGCCTAATGGAGATTTGCATTTGTTGTCCCCAAAACAGAGAGAAACACTTAAATGGAGTCAGAAGAGTCTCGGAAAAAGACAACAGCACAAAATATGGGTCAGACGTCTGCATCGGAGCCTCCTGCCTCACAACAGGACAAGGTACTCTTTCCCCCCCACCCATCAGAGTCCGCACCTCAACCTCTCCCCGTCGGGGCCCGCTCCTTGAAAATTCCCCCCCTCCCCCGCATGTCAGTGCCTACAACTCGAAACCCCCCTGGTCAGGGCCCCACTCCTCGAAACCAACCCCCCTTGACAGGGCCTGCCTCCTCGAAACCCCCCCCTCCCATGTCTAGGGCCCGCTCCTCGCCCCCCCCCCCTTCCCCTATCAGGGCCTGCTCCTTCACACTCCCCTCCCCCCGTCAGGGCCCGCTCCATGAACCCTTCCCCAGTCAGTGCCCGCTCCATGAACCCTTCCCCAGTCAGGACCCGCTCCATGAACTCTTCCCCAGTCAGTGCCTCGCTTCCATGAACCCTTCCCCAGTCAGGACCCGCTTCATGAACCCTTCCAAGTCAGGACCCGCTTCATTGAACCCTTCCCAGTCGGGCACCGCTCCATCAACCCTTCCCCAGTCAGTGCCCCGCTCCATCAACCCTTCCCCAGTCAGTGCCCGCTCCATGAACCCTTCCCAGTCAGGACCCCGCTCCATGAACCACTTCCCAGTCAGTGCCCGCTCCATGAACCCTTCCCCAGTCAGGACCCCGCTCCATCAACCCTTCCCCAGTCAGGACCCGCTCCATGAACCCTTCCCCAGTCAGTGCCCGCGCTCCATGAACCCCTTCCCCAGTCAGGGCCCCGCTCCATGAACCCTTCCCAGTCAGTGCCCGCTCCATGAACCCTTCCCAGTCAGGACCCGCTCCATGAACCCTTCTCAGTCAGGACCCGCTCCTATGAACCCTTCCCAGTCAGGGCCCGCTCCATGAACCCTTCCCCAGTCAGGACCCGCTCCATGAACCCTTCCCCAGTCAGTGCCCGCTCCCATGAACCCTTTCCCAGTCAGTGCCCGCTCCATGAACCCTTCCCAGTCAGTGCCCGCTCCATGAACCCTTCCCAGTCAGGACCCGCTCCATGAACCCTTCCCAGTCAGGACCCCGCTCCATGAACCCTTCTCAGTCAGGACCCGCTCCATGAACCCTTCCCAGTCAGGGCCCCCTCCATGAACCCTTCCCCAGTCAGTGCCCACTCCATGAACCCTTCCCCAGTCAGTGCCCGCTCCATGAACCCTTCCCCAGTCGGGACCCGCTCCATGAATCCTTCCCAGTCAGGGCCCGCTCCATGAATCCTTCCCAGTCAGGGCCCGCTCCATGAACCCTTCCCTAGTCAGGGCCCGCTCCATGAACCCTTCCCAGTCAGGACCCGCTCCATGAACCCTTCCCAGTCAGGGCCCGCTCCATGAACTCTTCCCCAGTCAGGGCCCCGCTCCATGAACTCTTCCCCAGTCAGGGCACGCTCCATGAACCCTTCCCCAGTCAGTGCCCGCTCCATGAACCCCTTCCCCAGTCCGTGCCCCGCTCCATGAACCCTTCCCCAGTCAGTGCCCCGCTCCATGAACCCCTTTCCCAGTCAGTGCCCCGCTTCCATGAACCCTTTCCCAGTCAGGACCCCGCTCCATGAACCCTTCCCCAGTCAGGACCCGCTTCATGAACCCCTTCCCCAGTCAGTGCCCGCTCCATGAACCCTTCCCAGTCAGGGCCCACTCCATGAACCCTTCCCAGTCAGGACCCGCCTCCATGAACCCTTCCCAGTCAGGACCCGCTCCATGAACCCTTCCCCAGTCAGTGCCCCCTCCATGAACCCTTCCCAGTCAGGGGCCCCGCTCCATGAACCCTCCCCCTGTCAGGACCCGCTTCATGAACCCTTCCCCAGTCAGGACCCGCTCCATGAACCCCTTCCCAGTCAGGACCCACTCTATGAACCCTTCCCAGTCAGTGCCCGCTCCATTGAAACCCTTCCCCAGTCAGGACCCGCTTCATGAACCCTTCCCCAGTCAGGACCCGCTCCATGAACCCTTCCCAGTCAGGGCCCGCTCCATGAACCCTTCCCAGTCAGGGCCCGCTCCATGAACCCTTCCCAGTCAGGGCCCCGCTCCATGAACCCTTCCCAGTCAGGGCCCGCTCCATGAACCCTTCCCAGTCAGGGCCCGCTCCATGAACCCTTCCCAGTCAGGGCCCGCTCTCCATGAACCCTTCCCAGTCAGGGCCCGCTCCATGAACCCTTCCCAGTCAGGGCCCGCTCCATGAACCCTTCCCAGTCAGGACCCGCTCCATGAACCCTTCCCAGTCAGGACCCGCTCCATGAACCCTTCCCAGTCAGGGCCCGCTCCATGAACCCTTCCCAGTCAGGGCCCGCTCCATGAACCCTTCCCAGTCAGGGCCCCGCTCCATGAACCCTTCCCCAGTCAGGGCCCCGCTCCATGAACCCTTCCCAGTCAGGGCCCCGCTCCATGAACCCTTCCCAGTCAGGACCCGCTCCATGAACCCTTCCCAGTCAGGGCCCGCTCCATGAACCCCTTCCAGTCAGGACCCCGCTCCATGAACCCTTCCCAGTCAGGGCCCGCTCCATGAACCCCTTCCCAGTCAGGGCCCCGCTCCATGAACCCTTCCCCAGTCAGGACCCGCTCCATGAACCCCTTCCCAGTCAGGGCTTGCTTCACACGACCCCCCTCCCCACCACCCTTTGTCCACATTTCCATTACGGCTTCTGTTCACACACATTATTGATCCCTGACAGGACCCATTGCACGCATTTTAGCACTTTCCATTGAGACTTCCATGGTGCAGAGGTGCCAGGGCCTCCATCCAGACTGGCCTCATAAGTGAGTGCACCCCTTAGACACTGAGCGCCATGCGTTGTATCCACGGTCAGTGGTAGTTGTGTTTTCTGCATAAGTTTCCACATCAGAATGTAAGTATTATTTTTCTCTTTATTTTTGGACAGTTGAATGAAACCTTCAAGGACGATTCATTTTTAAGACATTTGATAAAGTCTATAAAACGTGCAGAAAACACAAATAACCTCAAGAAGAAGGAATCCAAGCGTCATAAGAAGGGCCGGCTCCGCTCAATTTGAGAGTATAAGCGATGTCTCAGTTTTGCGATGAAGGAGACACAAGTCTAGTCAATGGTCGCTCCAGCAAACCAAGCTCTTCAGGGAGAGGGGAACGAGAGAGGAAGACGGCCGCCGTGGTCTCCGATCACAACAGTCCGGCTCAGGAAGTGCACCAAGCCGAGAACACTCGTCAGGGATCTGAACATTCACAGTCCACTGGCAAAGTAAAAGACCGGCAAGAAAAAAAAGCAGCAGAAGCCCCCGGAGATCCCGTCATCTGGCTGGTCTCCATCAAGGTTCGAGGATCATAGATCTGCTCCAGAACAAATCAATGGTGGAAACACTGACAGAAGTAGCAGCGGAGAGGCCAACACTGACCAGATATGAATGATGGTGGGATCAGTCAACGAAGAAGAAAACATTCATCACCAGTACATCAAAACCAAGTGTATACCAGTACCCCGGTGTCATCTCCAACTGCCCTGCCCAAGATCGGCAGTAACACCGTGCCCAATGGTCTCCACAAAACTGAAGCAGTGAACGGCACGTCCTACGACAGTCAAGACCTCTTCATTACTCAGAAACAGTTTGTGTCATCCCATGGCAGCAGCGAAGGCTCCCCACCTCTCGGCCAGAAGCAGGGCAGTGGCATAGGGGATTGGTTGGGAAGTCAAAACCCTCCAAAACCACTTTCCCAGGTTTGGCTTACATGCAACCGAGTTTACCAATTCAGCACCGGAAGCCAACAACAAGTAGTCCTCGCAGAAAAGGCTACTCAGACCGACGACAGCTTCTCCTACTTGTCCTTGAGGAGTCTTGTCAAGAAGGTGAAAGTGTTGCCTCGTTGTTCAGACAAGGCCCTAAATCTTTCACATACCAACTCGAATTAGAGCCAAGGTGGATGCGGAGAGGACAAGTGATGACGTCATCCATAGTAGAGTCTCAGTCGTCATCTCCTCCGGACACCAAGGAGTCTATGAAAAACCTCCTGCAGAAGAGCGAGGAAGCAAAGCTCGTCCAGACGGTCCTCAACTCCTCTTATTTCTTCAAAGGGAAAGGAGATCCCGGCATTGAGAAGCCGATGGCTCAAATCCTGACAATAAAGAGCGAGGCGAAGAAACCGGCGCGGAAATCCGGTGTCCACAAGAGAAGGACACCTCTGCAACACAAGAAATAGACAACGGAAAGCATCTTATTGTTACACGGCTCAGCAAATAGAGAAAACTAACGAAATTTAACCCATTGCTGTCTGGCAGAGAAATATAAAATAGAACGCCAATGCAGCTCTGGATGGCATTAATATTAGCAAGACATGATGTATCATCGCAAGGCCAATAAAACCAAAAAAGTAGTTGCAAAGTTTAATCTTTCCCTGGTGATTTGTGGTTTAGTCATTTTGCCCATGATACAATAGAAATAACCTGTGTACCGTAATAAGGTCCTGCTGTGCTTGTAATAATACTACTATAATACTGCCCCTATGTACAAGAAATATATCTACTAAAATACTGCTCCTATGTACAAAAATATAACTACTGTAATACTGCCCCCCTAAGTACAAGAATATAACTACTATAATACTGCCCCTATGTACAAGAATATATCTACTAAAATACTGCTCCTATGTACAGGGAATATAACTACTGTAATACTGTCCCTATGTACAAGAATATAACTACTATAATTACTGCCCCCTGTGTACATAGAATATAACTACTATAATACTGCCCCTCTATATACAAGAATATAACTACTATAATACTACCCCTCTATGTACAGGAATATAACTACTATAATACTGCCCCTATGTACAAGAATATAACTACTATAATACTGCCCCTATGTACAAGAATATAACTACTATAATACTGTCCCTATGTACAAGAATATATCTACTAAAATACTGCTCCTATGTACAAAAATATAACTACTGTAATACTGCCCCCTAAGTACAAGAATATAACTACTATAATACTGTCCCCTATGTACAAGAATATAACTACTATAATACTGCCCCTGTGTACAAGAATATAACTACTATAATACTGCCCTCTATATACAAGAAATATAACTACTATAATACTACCCTCTATGTACAGGAATATACCTACTATAATACTGCCCTCTATATACAAGAATATAACTACTATAATACTGCCCCTATGTACAAGAATATAACTACTATAATACTGCCCCTATGTACAAGAATATAACTACTATAATACTGCCCTCTATATACAAGAATATAACTACTATAATACTACCCTCTATGTACAGGAATATACCTACTATAATACTGCCCTCTATATACAAGAATATAACTACTATAATACTGCCCCTATGTACAAGAATATAACTACTATAATACTGTCCCTATGTACATAGAATATAACTACTATAATACTGCCCCTATGTACAAGAATATAACTACTATAATACTGCACCTCTATATACAAGAATATAACTACTATAATACTGCCCCTATGTACAAGAATATAACTACTATAATACTGCCCCCTATGTACAAGAATATATAGTACTATAATACTGCCCCTATGTACAAGAATATAACTACTATAATACTACCCTCTATGTACAGGAATATACCTACTATAATACTGCCCCCTATGTTCAAGAATATAACTACTATAATACTACCCTCTATGTACAGGAATATAACTGCTATAATACTGCCCCTATGTACAAGAATATAACTACTATAATACTGCCCCTATGTACAAGAATATAACTACTATAATACTGCCCCCTATGTACAAGAATATAACTGCTATAATACTGCCCCTATGTACAAGAAATATAACTGCTATAATACTGACCCTATGTACAAGAATATAAATACTATATATACTGCTCCTATGTACAAGAATATAACTACTATAATACTGCCCCTATACAAGAATATAACTGCTATATATACTGCCCCTATGTACAAGAATATAAGTACTATAATACTGCCCCTATATACAAGAATATAACTACTATAATACTGCCCCTATGTACAAGAATATAACTACTATACTGCCCCCCTATGTACAAGAATATAACTACTATAATACTACCCCCCTATATACAAGAATATAACTACTATAATACTGCACCCTATGTACAAGAATATAACTACTATAATACTGCCCCCTGTGTACAAGAATGTAACTACTATAATACTGCCTCTATGTACAAGAATATAACTACTATAATACTGCCCCCTATGTACAAGAATATAACTACTATAATACTGCCTCCCTATGTACAAGAATATAACTACTATAATACTGCCCCTATGTACAAGAAATATAGCTACTATAATACTGCTCCTATGTACAAGAATATAACTACTATAATACTTCTATGTACAGGAATATAACTACTATAATACTGCCCCTATGTACAAGAATATATCTACTAATAATACTGCCCCTATATACAAGAATATATCTACTATAATATTCGCCCCATATATACAAGAATATATCTAGTATAATTACTGCCCCTAGGTACAAGAATATAATTACTATAATATTGCAATTGTACAAGAATATAACTACTTCTCTGACAATTGCAGGGGCTCTGGGAGGACGGTATCATTTTATGAGGGGTGTTCGCTGTCCCCCTATAGCTGGCTGGATTGTACATGGCTATATAGGGTATGCTGAGGACCATGTGAGAGGTTTCATCTTTCAGGAGTTGTAGAGGCCTCTGCTGCCGCTGTCCCTGGTGCTGAATATCTCACCGCTCCAGTTTCTGCAGGCTGCACTCGGTACCAGTTCTGGAACTACTCATGTATCATTGAGGGCTGGCTGGGAGTTGTAGTTGTACGTCAAACAATGATCTAATGTTAAGAGGTTGGTCCATCAGAAGCCCACAGATACTCGCTGGGGAGAATCTGCCATGTAAGGCT
>NC_134364.1:8493232-8667935 GCF_048569485.1 Anomaloglossus baeobatrachus | reverse complement strand
CACCAGCAGCAAACCTAGAGAAGAGAGAAAATGATGGAGAGCGATACAAAGACGGGGTAAAGAGCAAGACCGCATAGAAGAAAGCAACACAGAGCGGTAGAGCGCAGCAATAGAGAAGTAAGGTGATGGATGAGCAATGTGGAGTACAGTGCAGGAGAGAGCAGGGTGCGCGAGAGAGAGCGTGCGCGAGAGCAGGGTGCGCAAGAGAGAGCGTGTGAGAGCAGGGTGTGCGAGAGAGAGCGTGCGAGAGCAGGGTGCGCGAGAGAGAGCGTGTGAGAGCAGGGTGCGCGAGAGAGAGCGTGCGAGAGCAGGGTGCGCGAGAGAGCAGGGTGCGCAAGAGAGAGCGTGTGAGAGCAGGGTGTGCGAGAGAGAGCGTGCGAGAGCAGGGTGCGCGAGAGAGCAGGGTGCGCAAGAGAGAGCGTGTGAGAGCAGGGTGCGCGAGAGAGAGCATGCGAGAGAGCAGGGTGCGCAAGAGAGAGCATGTGAGAGCAGGGTGCGCAAGAGAGAGCGTGTGAGAGCAGGGTGCGCAAGAGAGAGCGTGTGAGAGCAGGGTGCGCAAGAGAGAGCGTGTGAGAGCAGGGTGCGCAAGAGAGAGCGTGTGAGAGCAGGGTGCGCAAGAGAGAGCGTGTGAGAGCAGGGTGCGCAAGAGAGAGCGTGTGAGAGCAGGGTGTGCGAGAGAGAGTAGGGCGCGCAAGAGAGAACATGAGAGAGCAAAGCAAGGCACGCGAGAGAGCGTGTGAGAGCAGGCCAGGGCGCAAGAGCGGGACAGCGGAGCAGAGCGCAAGAGCGGGACAGAGCGCAAGAGCGAGACAGCGGAGCAGAGCGCAAGAGCGGGACAGCGGAGCAGAGCGCAAGAGCGAGACAGCGGAGCAGAGCGCAAGAGCGGGACAGCGGAGCAGAGCGCAAGAGCGGGACAGCGGAGCAGAGCGCAAGAGCGGGACAGCGGAGCAGAGCGCAAGAGCGGGACAGCGGAGCAGAGCGCAAGAGCGGGACAGCGGAGCAGAGCGCAAGAGCGGGACAGCGGAGCAGAGCGCAAGAGCGGGACAGCGGAGCAGAGCGCAAGAGCGGGACAGCGGAGCAGAGCGCAAGAGCGGGACAGCGGAGCAGAGCGCAAGAGCAAGACAGCGGAGCAGAGCGCAAGAGCGGGACAGCGGAGCAGAGCGCAAGAGCGGGACAGCGGAGCAGAGCGCAAGAGCGGGACAGTGGAGCAGAGCGCAAGAGCAAGACAGCGGAGCACAGCGCAAGAGCGGGACAGCGGAGCAGAGCGCAATACACAATATTTTGAACAGGAGAGAAGCAGAGTGCAGGAGAGAGGAGCATGCTGGATGTGTCCAATGCATCAGAGCAGGACACGTCTGCAGGTCCCTCATGTATTAGTGCACTGCTGTCTAGAAGCCGTGATCATGGGGCAGGACGGGAGAGTTTGCATCAATCTTTGTTGTAATGTTAATCTCAGGTTCTCCCTTATATAAAGCCTTTCCTGGGTCATCATAGTCGTGTAAGTGACAATTGGCTGACAACTCCAATGGCCGCCCATAAAGAACATCATTATAATGCAGAGCTACATATTGGCACTTCAACCACCCCCTCCCCCTCCCTGAAAGGCTACCCCAGCAGCGGTCATCAGTGGAGGCAGCGCCCCCCTCCCCCATCACTCCTGCCTCACATTAGGTCTTAGATTTATAGACCATTTTGGGGTGGGATGAAGGCGCATTGTGTGGTGCTGTATGGACTCCACACTATAAGGAGAGGTGTGGATGGTGGATGTACAGTGTGTGGTGCTGTATGGACTCCACACTATAAGGAGAGGTGTGGATGGAGGATGTACAGTGTGTGGTGCTGTATGGGCTCCACACTATAAGGAGAGGTGTGGATGGAGGATGTACAGTGTGTGGTGCTGTATGGGCTCCACACTATAAGGAGAGGTGTGGATGGAGGATGCACAGTGTGTGGTGCTGTATGGACTCCACACTATAAGGAGAGGTGTGGATGGAGGATGTACAGTGTGTGGTGCTGTATGGACTCCACACTATAAGGAGAGGTGTGGATGGTGGATGTACAGTGTGTGGTGCTGTATGGACTCCACACTATAAGGAGAGGTGTGGATGGTGGATGTACAGTGTGTGGTGCTGTATGGACTCCACACTATAAGGAGAGGTGTGGATGGTGGATGTACAGTGTGTGGTGCTGTATGGACTCCACACTATAAGGAGAGGTGTGGATGGTGGATGTACAGTGTGTGGTGCTGTATGGACTCCACACTATAAGGAGAGGTGTGGATGGAGGATGTACAGTGTGTGGTGATGTATGGGCTCCACACTATAAGGAGAGGTGTGATGGAGGATGTACAGTGTGTGGTGCTGTATGGGCTCCACACTATAAGGAGAGGTGTGGATGGTGGATGTACAGTGTGTGGTGCTGTATGGACTCCACACTATAAGGAGAGGTGTGGATGGTGGATGTACAGTGGTGTGGTGCTGTATGGACTCCACACTATAAGGAGAGGTGTGGATGGAGGATGTACAGTGTGTGGTGATGTATGGGCTCCACACTATAAGGAGAGGTGTGGATGGAGGATGTACAGTGTGTGGTGCTGTATGGACTCCACACTATAAGGAGAGGTGTGGATGGTGGATGCACAGTGTGTGGTGCTGTATGGACTCCACACTATAAGGAGAGGTGTGGATGGAGGATGTACAGTGTGTGGTGCTGTATGGACTCCACACTATAAGGAGAGGTGTGGATGGAGGATGTACAGTGTGTGGTGCTGTATGGACTCCACACTATAAGGAGAGGTGTGGATGGAGGATGCACAGTGTGTGGTGCTGTATGGACTCCACACTATAAGGAGAGGTGTGGATGGTGGATGCACAGTGTGTGGTGCTGTAATGGACTCCACACTATAAGGAGAGGTGTGGATGGAGGATGTACAGTGTGTGGTGCTGTATGGACTCCACACTATAAGGAGAGGTGTGGATGGAGGATGTACAGTGTGTGGTGCTGTATGGGCTCCACACTATAAGGAGAGGTGTGGATGGTGGATGTACAGTGTGTGGTGCTGTATGGGCTCCACACTATAAGGAGAGGTGTGGATGGAGGATGTACAGTGTGTGGTGCTGTATGGGCTCCACACTATAAGGAGAGGTGTGGATGGGTGGATGTACAGTGTGTGGTGCTGTATGGGCTCCACACTATAAGGAGAGGTGTGGATGGTGGATGTACAGTGTGTGGTGCTGTATGGGCTCCACACTATAAGGAGAGGTTTGGATGGTGGATGTACAGTGTGTGGTGCTGTATGGACTCCACACTATAAGGAGAGGTGTGGATGGTGGATGTACAGTGTGTGGTGCTGTATGGGCTCCACACTATAAGGAGAGGTGTGGATGGTGGATGTACAGTGTGTGGTGATGTATGGGCTCCACACTATAAGGAGAGGTGTGGATGGTGGATGTACAGTGTGTGGTGATGTATGGGCTCCACACTATAAGGAGAGGTGTGGATGGTGGATGCACAGTGTGTGGTGCTGTATGGACTCCACACTATAAGAGAGGTGTGGATGGTGGATGCACAGTGTGTGGTGCTGTATGGGCTCCACACTATAAGGAGAGGTGTGGATGGAGGATGTACAGTGTGTGGTGCTGTATGGACTCCACACTATAAGGAGAGGTGTGGATGGAGGATGTACAGTGTATGGTGCTGTATGGACTCCACACTATAAGGAGAGGTGTGGATGGAGGATGTACAGTGTGTGGTGCTGTATGGACTCCACACTATAAGGAGAGGTGTGGATGGTGGATGTACAGTGTGTGGTGCTGTATGGACTCCACACTATAAGGAGAGGTGTGGATGGTGGATGTACAGTGTGTGGTGCTGTATGGACTCCACACTATAAGGAGAGGTGTGGATGGTGGATGTACAGTGTGTGGTGCTGTATGGGCTCCACACTATAAGGAGAGGTGTGGATGGTGGATGTACAGTGTGTGGTGCTGTATGGGCTCCACACTATAAGGAGAGGTGTGGATGGAGGATGTACAGTGTGTGGTGCTGTATGGGCTCCACACTATAAGGAGAGGTGTGGATGGTGGATGTACAGTGTGTGGTGCTGTATGGACTCCACACTATAAGGAGAGGTGTGGATGGTGGATGTACAGTGTGTGGTGATGTATGGGCTCCACACTATAAGGAGAGGTGTGGATGGAGGATGTACAGTGTGTGGTGCTGTATGGACTCCACACTATAAGGAGAGGTGTGGATGGTGGATGTACAGTGTGTGGTGCTGTAGGGACTCCACACTATAAGGAGAGGTGTGGATGGAGGATGCACAGTGTGTGGTGCTGTATGGACTCCACACTATAAGGAGAGGTGTGGATGGAGGATGTACAGTGTGTGGTGATGTATGGACTCCACACTATAAGGAGAGGTGTGGATGGTGGATGTACAGTGTATGGTGCTGTATGGACTCCACACTATAAGGAGAGGTGTGGATGGTGGATGCACAGTGTGTGGTGCTGTATGGACTCCACACTATATGGAGAGGTGTGGATGGAGGATGTACAGTGTGTGGTGATGTATGGGCTCCACACTATAAGGAGAGGTGTGGATGGTGGATGTACAGTGTGTGGTGATGTATGGGCTCCACACTATAAGGAGAGGTGTGGATGGAGGATGTACAGTGTGTGGTGCTGTATGGACTCCACACTATAAGGAGAGGTGTGGATGGAGGATGTACAGTGTGTGGTGCTGTATGGACTCCACACTATAAGGAGAGGTGTGGATGGAGGATGTACAGTGTGTGGTGATGTATGGGCTCCACACTATAAGGAGAGGTGTGGATGGAGGATGTACAGTGTGTGGTGCTGTATGGGCTCCACACTATAAGGAGAGGTGTGGATGGAGGATGTACAGTGTGTGGTGATGTATGGACTCCACACTATAAGGAGAGGTGTGGATGGTGGATGTACAGTGTGTGGTGCTGTATGGACTCCACACTATAAGGAGAGGTGTGGATGGTGGATGTACAGTGTGTGGTGCTGTATGGGCTCCACACTATAAAGAGAGGTGTGGATGGAGGATGTACAGTGTGTGGTGCTGTATGGGCTCCACACTATAAGGAGAGGTGTGGATGGAGGATGTACAGTGTGTGGTGCTGTATGGGCTCCACACTATAAGGAGAGGTGTGGATGGAGGATGTACAGTGTGTGGTGATGTATGGCTCCACACTATAAGGAGAGGTGTGGATGGTGGATGTACAGTGTGTGGTGCTGTATGGACTCCACACTATAAGGAGAGGTGTGGATGGTGGATGTACAGTGTGTGGTGCTGTATGGGCTCCACACTATAAGGAGAGGTGTGGATGCTGGATGTACAGTGTGTGGTGCTGTATGGACTCCACACTATAAGGAGAGGTGTGGATGGTGGATGTACAGTGTGTGGTGATGTATGGGCTCCACACTATAAGGAGAGGTGTGGATGGAGGATGTACAGTGTGTGGTGCTATATGGACTCCACACTATAAGGAGAGGTGTGGATGGAGGATGTACAGTGTGTGGTGCTATATGGACTCCACACTATAAGGAGAGGTGTGGATGGTGGATGTACAGTGTGTGGTGCTGTATGGACTCCACACTAAAAGGAGAGGTGTGGATGGTAGATGTACAGTGTGTGGTGATGTATGGGCTCCACACTATAAGGAGAGGTGTGGATGGAGGATGTACAGTGTGTGGTGATGTATGGGCTCCACACTATAAGGAGAGGTGTGGATGGTGGATGTACAGTGTGTGGTGATGTATGGGCTCCACACTATAAGGAGAGGTGTGGATGGTGGATGTACAGTGTATGGTGCTGTATGGACTCCACACTATAAGGAGAGGTGTGGATGGTGGATGTACAGTGTGTGGTGCTGTATGGACTCCACACTATAAGGAGAGGTGTGGATGGTGGATGTACAGTGTATGGTGCTGTATGGACTCCACACTATAAGGAGAGGTGTGGATGGTGGATGTACAGTGTGTGGTGCTGTATGGACTCCACACTATAAGGAGAGGTGTGGATGGTGGATGTACAGTGTGTGGTGATGTATGGGCTCCACACTATAAGGAGAGGTGTGGATGGAGGATGTACAGTGTGTGGTGCTGTATGGACTCCACACTATAAGGAGAGGTGTGGATGGAGGATGTACAGTGTGTGGTGCTGTATGGACTCCACACTATAAGGAGAGGTGTGGATGGAGGATGTACAGTGTGTGGTGCTGTATGGGCTCCACACTATAAGGAGAGGTGTGGATGGTGGATGTACAGTGTGTGGTGCTGTATGGGTCCACACTATAAGGAGAGGTGTGGATGGAGGATGTACAGTGTGTGGTGCTGTATGGACTCCACACTATAAGGAGAGGTGTGGATGGAGGATGTACAGTGTGTGGTGCTGTATGGGCTCCACACTATAAGGAGAGGTGTGGATGGTGGATGTGCAGTGTGTGGTGCTGTATGGACTCCACACTATAAGGAGAGGTGTGGATGGAGGATGTACAGTGTATGGTGCTGTATGGACTCCACACTATAAGGAGAGGTGTGGATGGTGGATGTACAGTGTGTGGTGCTGTATGGACTCCACACTATAAGGAGAGGTGTGGATGGTGGATGTACAGTGTATGGTGCTGTATGGACTCCACACTATAAGGAGAGGTGTGGATGGTGGATGTACAGTGTGTGGTGCTGTATGGACTCCACACTATAAGGACAGGTGTGGATGGAGGATGTACAGTGTGTGGTGCTGTATGGGCTCCACACTATAAGGAGAGGTGTGGATGGAGGATGTACAGTGTGTGGTGCTGTATGGACTCCACACTATAAGGAGAGGTGTGGATGGTGGATGTACAGTGTGTGGTGCTGTATGGACTCCACACTATAAGGACAGGTGTGGATGGAGGATGTACAGTGTGTGGTGCTGTATGGGCTCCACACTATAAGGAGAGGTGTGGATGGAGGATGTACAGTGTGTGGTGATGTATGGACTCCACACTATAAGGAGAGGTGTGGATGGTGGATGCACAGTGTGTGGTGCTGTATGGACTCCACACTATAAGGAGAGGTGTGGATGGTGGATGTACAGTGTGTGGTGCTGTATGGACTCCACACTATAAGGAGAGGTGTGGATGGTGGATGTACAGTGTGTGGTGCTGTATGGACTCCACACTATAAGGAGAGGTGTGGATGGTGGATGTACACTGTGGTGCTGTATGGACTCCACACTATAAGGAGAGGTGTGGATGGTGGATGTACAGTGTGTGGTGCTGTATGGACTCTACACTATAAGGAGAGGTGTGGATGGTGGATGCACAGTGTGTGGTGCTGTATGGACTCCACACTATAAGGAGAGGTGTGGATGGAGGATGTACAGTGTGTGGTGCTGTATGGGCTCCACACTATAAGGAGAGGTGTGGATGGTGGATGCACAGTGTGTGGTGCTGTATGGACTCTACACTATAAGGAGAGGTGTGGATGGTGGATGTACAGTGTGTGGTGCTGTATGGGCTCCACACTATAAGGAGAGGTGTGGATGGTGGATGTACAGTGTATGGTGCTGTATGGACTCTACACTATAAGGAGAGGTGTGGATGGTGGATGTACAGTGTGTGGTGCTGTATGGACTCCACACTATAAGGAGAGGTGTGGATGGAGGATGTACAGTGTGTGGTGCTGTATGGACTCCACACTATAAGGAGAGGTGTGGATGGAGGATGTACAGTGTGTGGTGCTGTATGGACTCCACACTATAAGGAGAGGTGTGGATGGAGGATGTACAGTGTGTGGTGCTGTATGGACTCCACACTATAAGGAGAGGTGTGGATGGTGCATGTACAGTGTGTGGTGCTGTATGGACTCCACACTATAAGGAGAGGTGTAGATGGAGGATGTACAGTGTGTGGTGCTGTATGGGCTCCACACTATAAGGAGAGGTGTGGATGGTGGATGTACAGTGTGTGGTGCTGTATGGACTCCACACTATAAGGAGAGGTGTGGATGGTGGATGTACAGTGTGTGGTGCTGTATGGGCTCCACACTATAAGGAGAGGTGTGGATGGTGGATGTACAGTGTGTGGTGCTGTATGGGCTCCACACTATAAGGAGAGGTGTGGATGGAGGATGTACAGTGTGTGGTGCTGTATGGACTCCACACTATAAGGAGAGGTGTGGATGGTGGATGTACAGTGTGTGGTGCTGTATGGACTCCACACTATAAGGAGAGGTGTGGATGGAGGATGCACAGTGTGTGGTGCTGTATGGACTCCACACTATAAGGAGAGGTGTGGATGGTGGATGTACAGTGTGTGGTGCTGTATGAGCTCCACACTATAAGGAGAGGTGTGGATGGAGGATGCACAGTGTGTGGTGCTGTATGGGCTCCACACTATAAGGAGAGGTGTGGATGGTGGATGTACAGTGTGTGGTGCTGTATGGACTCCACACTATAAGGAGAGGTGTGGATGGTGGATGTACAGTGTGTGGTGCTGTATGGGCTCCACACTATAAGGAGAGGTGTGGATGGAGGATGTACAGTGTGTGGTGCTGTATGGGCTCCACACTATAAGGAGAGGTGTGGATGGAGGATGTACAGTGTGTGGTGCTGTATGGACTCCACACTATAAGGAGAGGTGTGGATGGAGGATGCACAGTGTGTGGTGCTGTATGGACTCCACACTATAAGGAGAGGTGTGGATGGTGGATGTACAGTGTGTGGTGCTGTATGGACTCCACACTATAAGGAGAGGTGTGGATGGTGGATGTACAGTGTGTGGTGCTGTATGGACTCCACACTATAAGGAGAGGTGTGGATGGAGGATGTACAGTGTGTGGTGCTGTATGGACTCCACACTATAAGGAGAGGTGTGGATGGTGGATGTACAGTGTGTGGTGCTGTATGGACTCCACACTATAAGGAGAGGTGTGGATGGTGGATGTACAGTGTGTGGTGCTGTATGGACTCCACACTATAAGGAGAGGTGTGGATGGTGGATGTACAGTGTGTGGTGATGTATGGACTCCACACTATAAGGAGAGGTGTGGATGGAGGATGTACAGTGTGTGGTGCTGTATGGGCTCCACACTATAAGGAGAGGTGTGGATGGAGGATGTACAGTGTGTGGTGCTGTATGGGCTCCACACTATAAGGAGAGGTGTGGATGGAGGATGCACAGTGTGTGGTGCTGTATGGGCTCCACACTATAAGGAGAGGTGTGGATGGAGGATGTACAGTGTGTGGTGCTGTATGGACTCCACACTATAAGGAGAGGTGTGGATGGAGGATGTACAGTGTGTGGTGATGTATGGGCTCCACACTATAAGGAGAGGTGTGGATGGAGGATGTACAGTGTGTGGTGCTGTATGGGCTCCACACTATAAGGAGAGGTGTGGATGGAGGATGCACAGTGTGTGGTGCTGTATGGGCTCCACACTATAAGGAGAGGTGTGGATGGAGGATGTACAGTGTGTGGTGCTGTATGGACTCCACACTATAAGGAGAGGTGTGGATGGAGGATGTACAGTGTGTGGTGATGTATGGGCTCCACACTATAAGGAGAGGTGTGGATGGAGGATGTACAGTGTGTGGTGCTGTATGGGCTCCACACTATAAGGAGAGGTGTGGATGGAGGATGTACAGTGTGTGGTGCTGTATGGACTCCACACTATAAGGAGAGGTGTGGATGGTGGATGCACAGTGTGTGGTGCTGTATGGACTCCACACTATAAGGAGAGGTGTGGATGGAGGATGTACAGTGTGTGGTGCTGTATGGACTCCACACTATAAGGAGAGGTGTGGATGGAGGATGTACAGTGTGTGGTGCTGTATGGGCTCCACACTATAAGGAGAGGTGTGGATGGTGGATGTACAGTGTGTGGTGCTGTATTGGCTCCACACTATAAGGAGAGGTGTGGATGGAGGATGTACAGTGTGTGGTGCTGTATGGGCTCCACACTATAAGGAGAGGTGTGGATGGTGGATGTACAGTGTGTGGTGCTGTATGGGCTCCACACTATAAGGAGAGGTGTGGATGGTGGATGTACAGTGTGTGGTGCTGTATGGGCTCCACACTATAAGGAGAGGTTTGGATGGTGGATGTACAGTGTGTGGTGCTGTATGGACTCCACACTATAAGGAGAGGTGTGGATGGTGGATGTACAGTGTGTGGTGCTGTATGGGCTCCACACTATAAGGAGAGGTGTGGATGGTGGATGTACAGTGTGTGGTGCTGTATGGACTCCACACTATAAGGAGAGGTGTGGATGGAGGAAGTACAGTGTGTGGTGCTGTATGGACTCCACACTATAAGGAGAGGTGTGGATGGTGGATGTACAGTGTGTGGTGATGTATGGGCTCCACACTATAAGGAGAGGTGTGGATGGTGGATGTACAGTGTGTGGTGATGTATGGGCTCCACACTATAAGGAGAGGTGTGGATGGTGGATGCACAGTGTGTGGTGCTGTATGGACTCCACACTATAAGGAGAGGTGTGGATGGTGGATGCACAGTGTGTGGTGCTGTATGGGCTCCACACTATAAGGAGAGGTGTGGATGGAGGATGTACAGTGTGTGGTGCTGTATGGACTCCACACTATAAGGAGAGGTGTGGATGGAGGATGTACAGTGTATGGTGCTGTATGGACTCCACACTATAAGGAGAGGTGTGGATGGTGGATGTACAGTGTGTGGTGCTGTATGGACTCCACACTATAAGGAGAGGTGTGGATGGTGGATGTACAGTGTGTGGTGCTGTATGGACTCCACACTATAAGGAGAGGTGTGGATGGTGGATGTACAGTGTGTGGTGCTGTATGGGCTCCACACTATAAGGAGAGGTGTGGATGGTGGATGTACAGTGTGTGGTGCTGTATGGACTCCACACTATAAGGAGAGGTGTGGATGGAGGATGTACAGTGTGTGGTGCTGTATGGGCTCCACACTATAAGGAGAGGTGTGGATGGAGGATGTACAGTGTGTGGTGCTGTATGGGCTCCACACTATAAGGAGAGGTGTGGATGGAGGATGTACAGTGTGTGGTGCTGTATGGGCTCCACACTATAAGGAGAGGTGTGGATGGTGGATGTACAGTGTGTGGTGCTGTATGGGCTCCACACTATAAGGAGAGGTGTGGATGGTGGATGTACAGTGTGTGGTGCTGTATGGGCTCCACACTATAAGGAGAGGTGTGGATGGTGGATGTACAGTGTGTGGTGCTGTATGGACTCCACACTATAAGGAGAGGTGTGGATGGTGGATGTACAGTGTGTGGTGATGTATGGGCTCCACACTATAAGGAGAGGTGTGGATGGAGGATGTACAGTGTGTGGTGCTGTATGGACTCCACACTATAAGGAGAGGTGTGGATGGTGGATGTACAGTGTGTGGTGCTGTAGGGACTCCACACTATAAGGAGAGGTGTGGATGGAGGATGCACAGTGTGTGGTGCTGTATGGACTCCACACTATAAGGAGAGGTGTGGATGGAGGATGTACAGTGTGTGGTGATGTATGGACTCCACACTATAAGGAGAGGTGTGGATGGTGGATGTACAGTGTATGGTGCTGTATGGACTCCACACTATAAGGAGAGGTGTGGATGGTGGATGCACAGTGTGTGGTGCTGTATGGACTCCACACTATATGGAGAGGTGTGGATGGAGGATGTACAGTGTGTGGTGATGTATGGGCTCCACACTATAAGGAGAGGTGTGGATGGTGGATGTACAGTGTGTGGTGATGTATGGGCTCCACACTATAAGGAGAGGTGTGGATGGAGGATGTACAGTGTGTGGTGCTGTATGGACTCCACACTATAAGGAGAGGTGTGGATGGAGGATGTACAGTGTGTGGTGCTGTATGGACTCCACACTATAAGGAGAGGTGTGGATGGAGGATGTACAGTGTGTGGTGATGTATGGGCTCCACACTATAAGGAGAGGTGTGGATGGAGGATGTACAGTGTGTGGTGCTGTATGGGCTCCACACTATAAGGAGAGGTGTGGATGGAGGATGTACAGTGTGTGGTGATGTATGGACTCCACACTATAAGGAGAGGTGTGGATGGTGGATGTACAGTGTGTGGTGCTGTATGGACTCCACACTATAAGGAGAGGTGTGGATGGTGGATGTACAGTGTGTGGTGCTGTATGGGCTCCACACTATAAAGAGAGGTGTGGATGGAGGATGTACAGTGTGTGGTGCTGTATGGGCTCCACACTATAAGGAGAGGTGTGGATGGAGGATGTACAGTGTGTGGTGCTGTATGGGCTCCACACTATAAGGAGAGGTGTGGATGGAGGATGTACAGTGTGTGGTGATGTATGGGCTCCACACTATAAGGAGAGGTGTGGATGGTGGATGTACAGTGTGTGGTGCTGTATGGACTCCACACTATAAGGAGAGGTGTGGATGGTGGATGTACAGTGTGTGGTGCTGTATGGGCTCCACACTATAAGGAGAGGTGTGGATGCTGGATGTACAGTGTGTGGTGCTGTATGGACTCCACAGTATAAGGAGAGGTGTGGATGGTGGATGTACAGTGTGTGGTGCTGTATGGGCTCCACACTATAAGGAGAGGTGTGGATGGAGGATGTA
The DNA here is from genome assembly GCF_048569485.1 of Anomaloglossus baeobatrachus. Classification (NCBI taxonomy): domain Eukaryota; kingdom Metazoa; phylum Chordata; class Amphibia; order Anura; family Aromobatidae; genus Anomaloglossus; species Anomaloglossus baeobatrachus. The sequence continues at coordinate 8,655,323 of NC_134364.1, read as the reverse complement.
CAGTGTGTGGTGCTATATGGACTCCACACTATAAGGAGAGGTGTGGATGGAGGATGTACAGTGTGTGGTGCTGTATGGACTCCACACTAAAAGGAGAGGTGTGGATGGTAGATGTACAGTGTGTGGTGATGTATGGGCTCCACACTATAAGGAGAGGTGTGGATGGAGGATGTACAGTGTGTGGTGATGTATGGGCTCCACACTATAAGGAGAGGTGTGGATGGTGGATGTACAGTGTGTGGTGATGTATGGGCTCCACACTATAAGGAGAGGTGTGGATGGTGGATGTACAGTGTGTGGTGCTGTATAGGCTCCACACTATAAGGAGAGGTGTGGATGGAGGATGTACAGTGTATGGTGCTGTATGGACTCCACACTATAAGGAGAGGTGTGGATGGTGGATGTACAGTGTGTGGTGCTGTATGGACTCCACACTATAAGGAGAGGTGTGGATGGTGGATGTACAGTGTATGGTGCTGTATGGACTCCACACTATAAGGAGAGGTGTGGATGGTGGATGTACAGTGTGTGGTGCTGTATGGACTCCACACTATAAGGAGAGGTGTGGATGGTGGATGTACAGTGTGTGGTGATGTATGGGCTCCACACTATAAGGAGAGGTGTGGATGGAGGATGTACAGTGTGTGGTGCTGTATGGACTCCACACTATAAGGAGAGGTGTGGATGGAGGATGTACAGTGTGTGGTGCTGTATGGACTCCACACTATAAGGAGAGGTGTGGATGGAGGATGTACAGTGTGTGGTGCTGTATGGGCTCCACACTATAAGGAGAGGTGTGGATGGTGGATGTACAGTGTGTGGTGCTGTATGGGCTCCACACTATAAGGAGAGGTGTGGATGGAGGATGTACAGTGTGTGGTGCTGTATGGACTCCACACTATAAGGAGAGGTGTGGATGGAGGATGTACAGTGTGTGGTGCTGTATGGGCTCCACACTATAAGGAGAGGTGTGGATGGTGGATGTACAGTGTGTGGTGCTGTATGGACTCCACACTATAAGGAGAGGTGTGGATGGTGGATGTACAGTGTATGGTGCTGTATGGACTCCACACTATAAGGAGAGGTGTGGATGGTGGATGTACAGTGTGTGGTGCTGTATGGACTCCACACTATAAGGAGAGGTGTGGATGGTGGATGTACAGTGTATGGTGCTGTATGGACTCCACACTATAAGGAGAGGTGTGGATGGTGGATGTACAGTGTGTGGTGCTGTATGGACTCCACACTATAAGGACAGGTGTGGATGGAGGATGTACAGTGTGTGGTGCTGTATGGGCTCCACACTATAAGGAGAGGTGTGGATGGAGGATGTACAGTGTGTGGTGATGTATGGACTCCACACTATAAGGAGAGGTGTGGATGGTGGATGCACAGTGTGTGGTGCTGTATGGACTCCACACTATAAGGAGAGGTGTGGATGGTGGATGTACAGTGTGTGGTGCTGTATGGACTCCACACTATAAGGAGAGGTGTGGATGGTGGATGTACAGTGTGTGGTGCTGTATGGACTCCACACTATAAGGAGAGGTGTGGATGGTGGATGTACACTGTGGTGCTGTATGGACTCCACACTATAAGGAGAGGTGTGGATGGTGGATGTACAGTGTGTGGTGCTGTATGGACTCTACACTATAAGGAGAGGTGTGGATGGTGGATGCACAGTGTGTGGTGCTGTATGGACTCCACACTATAAGGAGAGGTGTGGATGGAGGATGTACAGTGTGTGGTGCTGTATGGGCTCCACACTATAAGGAGAGGTGTGGATGGTGGATGCACAGTGTGTGGTGCTGTATGGACTCTACACTATAAGGAGAGGTGTGGATGGTGGATGTACAGTGTGTGGTGCTGTATGGGCTCCACACTATAAGGAGAGGTGTGGATGGTGGATGTACAGTGTATGGTGCTGTATGGACTCCACACTATAAGGAGAGGTGTGGATGGTGGATGTACAGTGTGTGGTGCTGTATGGACTCCACACTATAAGGAGAGGTGTGGATGGTGGATGTACAGTGTGTGGTGCTGTATGGACTCTACACTATAAGGAGAGGTGTGGATGGTGGATGTACAGTGTGTGGTGCTGTATGGACTCCACACTATAAGGAGAGGTGTGGATGGAGGATGTACAGTGTGTGGTGCTGTATGGACTCCACACTATAAGGAGAGGTGTGGATGGAGGATGTACAGTGTGTGGTGCTGTATGGACTCCACACTATAAGGAGAGGTGTGGATGGAGGATGTACAGTGTGTGGTGCTGTATGGACTCCACACTATAAGGAGAGGTGTGGATGGTGCATGTACAGTGTGTGGTGCTGTATGGACTCCACACTATAAGGAGAGGTGTAGATGGAGGATGTACAGTGTGTGGTGCTGTATGGGCTCCACACTATAAGGACAGGTGTGGATGGTGGATGTACAGTGTGTGGTGCTGTATGGACTCCACACTATAAGGAGAGGTGTGGATGGTGGATGTACAGTGTGTGGTGCTGTATGGGCTCCACACTATAAGGAGAGGTGTGGATGGTGGATGTACAGTGTGTGGTGCTGTATGGGCTCCACACTATAAGGAGAGGTGTGGATGGAGGATGTACAGTGTGTGGTGCTGTATGGACTCCACACTATAAGGAGAGGTGTGGATGGTGGATGTACAGTGTGTGGTGCTGTATGGACTCCACACTATAAGGAGAGGTGTGGATGGAGGATGCACAGTGTGTGGTGCTGTATGGACTCCACACTATAAGGACAGGTGTGGATGGTGGATGTACAGTGTGTGGTGCTGTATGGACTCCACACTATAAGGAGAGGTGTGGATGGTGGATGTACAGTGTGTGGTGCTGTATGGGCTCCACACTATAAGGAGAGGTGTGGATGGAGGATGTACAGTGTGTGGTGCTGTATGGGCTCCACACTATAAGGAGAGGTGTGGATGGAGGATGTACAGTGTGTGGTGCTGTATGGACTCCACACTATAAGGAGAGGTGTGGATGGAGGATGCACAGTGTGTGGTGCTGTATGGACTCCACACTATAAGGAGAGGTGTGGATGGTGGATGTACAGTGTGTGGTGCTGTATGGACTCCACACTATAAGGAGAGGTGTGGATGGTGGATGCACAGTGTGTGGTGCTGTATGGACTCCACACTATAAGGAGAGGTGTGGATGGAGGATGTACAGTGTGTGGTGCTGTATGGACTCCACACTATAAGGATAGGTGTGGATGGAGGATGCACAGTGTGTGGTGCTGTATGGACTCCACACTATAAGGAAAGGTGTGGATGGTGGATGTACAGTGTGTGGTGCTGTATGGACTCCACACTATAAGGAGAGGTGTGGATGGTGGATGTACAGTGTGTGGTGCTGTATGGACTCCACACTATAAGGAGAGGTGTGGATGGTGGATGCACAGTGTGTGGTGCTGTATGGACTCCACACTATAAGGAGAGGTGTGGATGGTGGATGTACAGTGTGTGGTGCTGTATGGACTCCACACTATAAGGAGAGGTGTGGATGGTGGATGCACAGTGTGTGGTGCTGTATGGACTCCACACTATAAGGAGAGGTGTGGATGGTGGATGTACAGTGTGTGGTGCTGTATGGGCTCCACACTATAAGGAGAGGTGTGGATGGTGGATGCACAGTGTGTGGTGATGTATGGACTCCACACTATAAGGAGAGGTGTGGATGGTGGATGCACAGTGTGTGGTGCTGTATGGACTCCACACTATAAGGAGAGGTGTGGATGGTGGATGCACAGTGTGTGGTGATGTATGGACTCCACACTATAAGGAGAGGTGTGGATGGTGGATGTACAGTGTGTGGTGATGTATGGACTCCACACTATAAGGAGAGGTGTGGATGGTGGATGTACAGTGTGTGGTGCTGTATGGGCTCCACACTATAAGGAGAGGTGTGGATGGTGGATGTACAGTGTGTGGTGATGTATGGACTCCACACTATAAGGAGAGGTGTGGATGGTGGATGTACAGTGTGTGGTGCTGTATGGGCTCCACACTATAAGGAGAGGTGTGGATGGTGGATGTACAGTGTGTGGTGATGTATGGGCTCCACACTATAAGGAGAGGTGTGGATGGTGGATGTACAGTGTGTGGTGCTGTATGGGCTCCACACTATAAGGAGAGGTGTGGATGGAGGATGCACAGTGTGTGGTGCTGTATGGACTCCACACTATAAGGAGAGGTGTGGATGGTGGATGCACAGTGTGTGGTGATGTATGGACTCCACACTATAAGGAGAGGTGTGGATGGTGGATGTACAGTGTGTGGTGCTGTATGGGCTCCACACTATAAGGAGAGGTGTGGATGGTGGATGTACAGTGTGTGGTGCTGTATGGACTCCACACTATAAGGAGAGGTGTGGATGGTGGATGCACAGTGTGTGGTGCTGTATGGACTCCACACTATAAGGAGAGGTGTGGATGGAGGATGTACAGTGTGTGGTGCTGTATGGACTCCACACTATAAGGAGAGGTGTGGATGGAGGATGTACAGTGTGTGGTGCTGTATGGGCTCCACACTATAAGGAGAGGTGTGGATGGAGGATGTACAGTGTGTGGTGCTGTATGGACTCCACACTATAAGGAGAGGTGTGGATGGTGGATGTACAGTGTGTGGTGCTGTATGGGCTCCACACTATAAGGAGAGGTGTGGATGGAGGATGTACAGTGTGTGGTGCTGTATGGACTCCACACTATAAGGAGAGGTGTGGATGGTGGATGTACAGTGTGTGGTGATGTATGGACTCCACACTATAAGGAGAGGTGTGGATGGTGGATGTACAGTGTATGGTGCTGTATGGACTCCACACTATAAGGAGAGGTGTGGATGGTGGATGTACAGTGTGTGGTGATGTATGGACTCCACACTATAAAGAGAGGTGTGGATGGAGGATGTACAGTGTGTGGTGATGTATGGACTCCACACTATAAGGAGAGGTGTGGATGGTGGATGCACAGTGTGTGGTGCTGTATGGACTCCACACTATAAGGAGAGGTGTGGATGGTGGATGTACAGTGTGTGGTGCTGTATGGACTCCACACTATAAGGAGAGGTGTGGATGGAGGATGTACAGTGTGTGGTGCTGTATGGACTCCACACTATAAGGAGAGGTGTGGATGGTGGATGTACAGTGTGTGGTGCTGTATGGACTCCACACTATAAGGAGAGGTGTGGATAGTGGATGTACAGTGTGTGGTGCTGTATGGACTCCACACTATAAGGAGAGGTGTGGATGGAGGATGTACAGTGTGTGGTGCTGTATGGGCTCCACACTATAAGGAGAGGTGTGGATGGTGGATGTACAGTGTGTGGTGCTGTATGGGCTCCACACTATAAGGAGAGGTGTGGATGGTGGATGTACAGTGTGTGGTGCTGTATGGGCTCCACACTATAAGGAGAGGTGTGGATGGTGGATGTACAGTGTGTGGTGCTGTATGGGCTCCACACTATAAGGAGAGGTGTGGATGGAGGATGTACAGTGTGTGGTGCTGTATGGGCTCCACACTATAAGGAGAGGTGTGGATGGAGGATGTACAGTGTGTGGTGATGAATGGACTCCACACTATAAGGAGAGGTGTGGATGATGGATGTACAGTGTGTGGTGCTGTATGGGCTGCACACTATAAGGAGAGGTGTGGATGGTGGATGTACAGTGTGTGGTGCTGTATGGGCTGCACACTATAAGGAGAGGTATGGATGGAGGATGTACAGTGTGTGGTGCTGTATGGACTCCACACTATAAGGAGAGGTGTGGATGGAGGATGCACAGTGTGTGGTGCTGTATGGACTCCACACTATAAGGAGAGGTGTGGATGGTGGATGTACAGTGTGTGGTGATGTATGGGCTCCACACTATAAGGAGAGGTGTGGATGGAGGATGTACAGTGTGTGGTGCTGTATGGGCTCCACACTATAAGGAGAGGTGTGGATGGTGGATGTACAGTGTGTGGTGCTGTATGGACTCCACACTATAAGGAGAGGTGTGGATGGAGGATGTACAGTGTGTGGTGCTGTATGGACTCCACACTATAAGGAGAGGTGTGGATGGTGGATGTACAGTGTGTGGTGCTGTATGGACTCCACACTATAAGGAGAGGTGTGGATGGAGGATGTACAGTGTGTGGTGTTGTATGGACTCCACACTATAAGGAGAGGTGTGGATGGTGGATGCACAGTGTGTGGTGCTGTATGGGCTCCACACTATAAGGAGAGGTGTGGATGGTGGATGTACAGTGTGTGGTGATGTATGGGCTCCACACTATAAGGAGAGGTGTGGATGGAGGATGTACAGTGTGTGGTGCTGTATGGACTCCACACTATAAGGAGAGGTGCGGATGGAGGATGTACAGTGTGTGGTGCTGTATGGGCTCCACACTATAAAGAGAGGTGTGGATGGTGGATGTACAGTGTGTGGTGCTGTATGGACTCCACACTATAAAGAGAGGTGTGGATGGTGGATGTACAGTGTGTGGTGCTGTATGGGCTCCACACTATAAAGAGAGGTGTGGATGGTGGATGTACAGTGTGTGGTGCTGTATGGACTCCACACTATAAGGAGAGGTGTGGATGGAGGATGTACAGTGTGTGGTGCTGTATGGACTCCACACTATAAGGAGAGGTGTGGATGGAGGATGTACAGTGTGTGGTGCTGTATGGGCTCCACACTATAAAGAGAGGTGTGGATGGTGGATGTACAGTGTGTGGTGCTGTATGGGCTCCACACTATAAACAGAGGTGTGGATGGTGGATGTACAGTGTGTGGTGCTGTATGGGCTCCACACTATAAAGAGAGGTGTGGATGGTGGATGTACAGTGTGTGGTGCTGTATGGACTCCACACTATAAGGAGAGGTGTGGATGGAGGATGTACAGTGTGTGGTGCTGTATGGGCTCCACACTATAAGGAGAGGTGTGGATGGAGGATGTACAGTGTGTGGTGCTGTATGGGCTCCACACTATAAGGAGAGGTGTGGATGGTGGATGTACAGTGTGTGGTGCTGTATGGACTCCACACTATAAGGAGAGGTGTGGATGGAGGATGCACAGTGTGTGGTGCTGTATGGACTCCACACTATAAGGAGAGGTGTGGATGGTGGATGTACAGTGTGTGGTGCTGTATGGACTCCACACTATAAGGAGAGGTGTGGATGGAGGATGTACAGTGTGTGGTGCTGTATGGGCTCCACACTATAAGGAGAGGTGTGGATGGAGGATGTACAGTGTGTGGTGCTGTATGGGCTCCACACTATAAGGAGAGGTGTGGATGGTGGATGTACAGTGTGTGGTGCTGTATGGACTCCACACTATAAGGAGAGGTGTGGATGGAGGATGCACAGTGTGTGGTGCTGTATGGACTCCACACTATAAGGAGAGGTGTGGATGGTGGATGTACAGTGTGTGGTGCTGTATGGACTCCACACTATAAGGAGAGGTGTGGATGGAGGATGTACAGTGTGGTGCTGTATGGGCTCCACACTATAAGGAGAGGTGTGGATGGTGGATGTACAGTGTGTGGTGCTGTATGGGCTCCACACTATAAGGAGAGGTGTGGATGGTGGATGTACAGTGTGTGGTGCTGTATGGGCTCCACACTATAAGGAGAGGTGTGGATGGTGGATGTACAGTGTGTGGTGCTGTATGGGCTCCACACTATAAGGAGAGGTGTGGATGGTGGATGTACAGTGTGTGGTGCTGTATGGGCTCCACACTATAAGGAGAGGTGTGGATGGAGGATGTACAGTGTGTGGTGCTGTATGGGCTCCACACTATAAGGAGAGGTGTGGATGGTGGATGTACAGTGTGTGGTGCTGTATGGACTCCACACTATATGGAGAGGTGTGGATGGAGGATGTACAGTGTGTGGTGCTGTATGGACTTCACACTATAAGGAGAGGTGTGGATGGAGGATGTACAGTGTGTGGTGATGTATGGACTCCACACTATAAGGAGAGGTGTGGATGGTGGATGTACAGTGTGTGGTGCTGTATGGACTCCACACTATAAGGAGAGGTGTGGATGGTGGATGTAAAGTGTGTGGTGCTGTATGGACTCCACACTATAAGGAGAGGTGTGGATGGAGGATGTACATTGTGTGGTGATGAATGGACTCCACACTATAAGGAGAGGTGTGGATGGAGGATGTACAGTGTGTGGTGTTGTATGGGCTCCACACTATAAGGAGAGGTGTGGATGGTGGATGTACAGTGTGTGGTGCTGTATGGGCTCCACACTATAAGGAGAGGTGTGGATGGTGGATGTACAGTGTGTGGTGCTGTATGGACTCCACACTATAAGGAGAGGTGTGGATGGAGGATGTACAGTGTGTGGTGATGTATGGGCTCCACACTATAAGGAGAGGTGTGGATGGTGGATATACAGTGTGTGGTGCTGTATGGACTCCACACTATAAGGAGAGGTGTGGATGGAGGATGTACAGTGTGTGGTGATGTATGGGCTCCACACTATAAGGAGAGGTGTGGATGGTGGATGCACAGTGTGTGGTGCTGTATGGACTCCACACTATAAGCAGAGGTGTGGATGGAGGATGTACAGTGTGTGGTGCTGTATGGGCTCCACACTATAAGGAGAGGTGTGGATGGTGGATGTACAGTGTGTGGTGCTGTATGGACTCCACACTATAAGGAGAGGTGTGGATGGAGGATGTACAGTGTGTGGTGCTGTATGGACTCCACACTATAAGGAGAGGTGTGGATGGTGGATGTACAGTGTGTGGTGCTGTATGGGCTCCACACTATAAGGAGAGGTGTGGATGGAGGATGTACAGTGTGTGGTGCTGTATGGACTCCACACTATAAGGAGAGGTGTGGATGGAGGATGCACAGTGTGTGGTGCTGTATGGGCTCCACACTATAAGGAGAGGTGTGGATGGTGGATGCACAGTGTGTGGTGCTGTATGGACTCCACACTATAAGGAGAGGTGTGGATGGTGGATGCACAGTGTGTGGTGCTGTAGGGACTCCACACTATAAGGAGAGGTGTGGATGGTGGATGTACAGTGTGTGGTGCTGTATGGGCTCCACACTATAAGGAGAGGTGTGGATGGTGGAAGCACAGTGTGTGGTGCTGTAGGGACTCCACACTATAAGGAGAGGTGTGGATGGTGGATGTACAGTGTGTGGTGCTGTATGGGCTCCACACTATAAGGAGAGGTGTGGATGGTGGATGCACAGTGTGTGGTGCTGTATGGACTCCACACTATAAGGAGAGGTGTGGATGGTGGATGCACAGTGTGTGGTGCTATATGGGCTCCACACTATAAGGAGAAGTGTGGATGGTGGATGTACAGTGTGTGGTGCTGTATGGACTCCACACTATAAGGAGAGGTGTGGATGGTGGATGTACAGTGTGTGGTGCTGTATGGACTCCACACTATAAGGAGAGGTGTGGATGGTGGATGTACAGTGTGTGGTGCTGTATGGACTCCACACTATAAGGAGAGGTGTGGATGGAGGATGTACAGTGTGTGGTGCTGTATGGACTCCACACTATAAGGAGAGGTGTGGATGGAGGATGTACAGTGTGTGGTGCTGTATGGACTCCACACTATAAGGAGAGGTGTGGATGGAGGATGTACAGTGTGTGGTGCTGTATGGACTCCACACTATAAGGAGAGGTGTGGATGGAGGATGTACAGTGTGTGGTGCTGTATGGACTCCACACTATAACGAGAGGTGTGGATAGTGGATGTACAGTGTGTGGTGCTGTATGGGCTCCACACTATAAGGAGAGGTGTGGATGGTGGATGTACAGTGTGTGGTGCTGTATGGACTCCACACTATAAGGAGAGGTGTGGATGGTGGATGTACAGTGTGTGGTGCTGTATAGGCTCCACACTATAAGGAGAGGTGTGGATGGTGGATGTACAGTGTGTGGTGCTGTATGGACTCCACACTATAAGGAGAGGTGTGGATGGTGGATGTACAGTGTGTGGTGCTGTATGGACTCCACACTATAAGGAGAGGTGTGGATGGAGGATGTACAGTGTGTGGTGCTGTATGGACTCCACACTATAAGGAGAGGTGTGGATGGTGGATGTACAGTGTGTGGTGCTGTATGGACTCCACACTATAAGGAGAGGTGTGGATGGAGGATGTACAGTGTGTGGTGATGTATGGACTCCACACTATAAGGAGAGGTGTGGATGGTGGATGTACAGTGTGTGGTGCTGTATGGACTCCACACTATAAGGAGAGGTGTGGATGGTGGATGTACAGTGTGTGGTGCTGTATGGACTCCACACTATAAGGAGAGGTGTGGATGGTGGATGTACAGTGTGTGGTGCTGTATGGGCTCCACACTATAAGGAGAGGTGTGGATGGAGGATGTACAGTGTGTGGTGCTGTATGGACTCCACACTATAAGGAGAGGTGTGGATGGAGGATGCACAGTGTGTGGTGCTGTATGGGCTCCACACTATAAGGAGAGGTGTGGATGGTGGATGCACAGTGTGTGGTGCTGTATGGACTCCACACTATAAGGAGAGGTGTGGATGGTGGATGTACAGTGTGTGGTGCTGTATGGGCTCCACACTATAAGGAGAGGTGTGGATGGTGGATGCACAGTGTGTGGTGCTGTATGGACTCCACACTATAAGGAGAGGTGTGGATGGTGGATGCACAGTGTGTGGTGCTATATGGGCTCCACACTATAAGGAGAAGTGTGGATGGTGGATGTACAGTGTGTGGTGCTGTATGGACTCCACACTATAAGGAGAGGTGTGGATGGTGGATGTACAGTGTGTGGTGCTGTATGGACTCCACACTATAAGAAGAGGTGTGGATGGAGGATGTACAGTGTGTGGTGCTGTATGGACTCCACACTATAAGGAGAGGTGTGGATGGAGGATGTACAGTGTGTGGTGCTGTATGGACTCCACACTATAAGGAGAGGTGTGGATGGAGGATGTACAGTGTGTGGTGCTGTATGGACTCCACACTATAAGGAGAGGTGTGGATGGAGGATGTACAGTGTGTGGTGCTGTATGGACTCCACACTATAACGAGAGGTGTGGATAGTGGATGTACAGTGTGTGGTGCTGTATGGGCTCCACACTATAAGGAGAGGTGTGGATGGTGGATGTACAGTGTGTGGTGCTGTATGGACTCCACACTATAAGGAGAGGTGTGGATGGTGGATGTACAGTGTGTGGTGCTGTATAGGCTCCACACTATAAGGAGAGGTGTGGATGGTGGATGTACAGTGTGTGGTGCTGTATGGACTCCACACTATAAAGAGAGGTGTGGATGTACAGTGTGTGGTGCTGTATGGACTCCACACTATAAGGAGAGGTGTGGATGGAGGATGTACAGTGTGTGGTGCTGTATGGACTCCACACTATAAGCAGAGGTGTGGATGGAGGATGTACAGTGTGTGGTGCTGTATGGGCTCCACACTATAAGGAGAGGTGTGGATGGTGGATGTACAGTGTGTGGTGCTGTATGGACTCCACACTATAAGGAGAGGTGTGGATGGAGGATGTACAGTGTGTTGTGCTGTATGGACTCCACACTATAAGGAGAGGTGTGGATGGAGGATGTACAGTGTGTGGTGCTGTATGGACTCCACACTATAAGGAGAGGTGTGGATGGTGGATGTACAGTGTGTGGTGCTGTATGGACTCCACACTATAAGGAGAGGTGTGGATGGAGGATGCACAGTGTGTGGTGCTGTATGGGCTCCACACTATAAGGAGAGGTGTGGATGGTGGATGTACAGTGTGTGGTGCTGTATGGGCTCCACACTATAAGGAGAGGTGTGGATGGTGGATGTACAGTGTGTGGTGCTGTATGGGCTCCACACTATAAGGAGAGGTGTGGATGGAGGATGTACAGTGTGTGGTGCTGTATGGGCTCCACACTATAAGGAGAGGTGTGGATGGTGGATGTACAGTGTGTGGTGCTGTATGGACTCCACACTATAAGGAGAGGTGTGGATGGTGGATGTACAGTGTGTGGTGCTGTATGGACTCCACACTATAAGGAGAGGTGTGGATGGTGGATGTACAGTGTGTGGTGCTGTATGGGCTCCACACTATAAGGAGAGGTGTGGATGGTGGATGTACAGTGTGTGGTGCTGTATGGACTCCACACTATAAGGAGAGGTGTGGATGGTGGATGTACAGTGTGTGGTGCTGTATGGACTCCACACTATATGGAGAGGTGTGGATGGAGGATGTACAGTGTGTGGTGCTGTATGGGCTCCACACTATAAGGAGAGGTGTGGATGGTGGATGTACAGTGTGTGGTGCTGTATGGACTCCACACTATAAGGAGAGGTGTGGATGGTGGATGTACAGTGTGTGGTGCTGTATGGGCTCCACACTATAAGGAGAGGTGTGGATGGTGGATGTACAGTGTGTGGTGCTGTATGGACTCCACACTATAAGGAGAGGTGTGGATGGAGGATGTACAGTGTGTGGTGATGTATGGGCTCCACACTATAAGGAGAGGTGTGGATGGAGGATGTACAGTGTGTGGTGCTGTATGGGCTCCACACTATAAGGAGAGGTGTGGATGATGGATGTACAGTGTGTGGTGCTGTATGGACTCCACACTATAAGGAGAGGTGTGGATGGTGGATGTACAGTGTGTGGTGCTGTATGGACTCCACACTATAAGGAGAGGTGTGGATGGAGGATGTACAGTGTGTGGTGCTGTATGGACTCCACACTATAAGGAGAGGTGTGGATGGAGGATGTACAGTGTGTGGTGCTGTATGGACTCCACACTATAAGGAGAGGTGTGGATGGTGGATGTACAGTGTGTGGTGATGTATGGGCTCCACACTATAAGGAGAGGTGTGGATGGTGGATGCACAGTGTGTGGTGCTGTATGGGCTCCACACTATAAGGAGAGGTGTGGATGGTGGATGTACAGTGTGTGGTGCTGTATGGACTCCACACTATAAGGAGAGGTGTGGATGGTGGATGTACAGTGTGTGGTGCTGTATGGACTCCACACTATAAGGAGAGGTGTGGATGGAGGATGTACAGTGTGTGGTGCTGTATGGACTCCACACTATAAGGAGAGGTGTGGATGGAGGATGTACAGTGTGTGGTGCTGTATGGACTCCACACTATAAGGAGAGGTGTGGATGGAGGAAGTACAGTGTGTGGTGTTGTATGGACTCCACACTATAAGGAGAGGTGTGGATGGTGGATGCACAGTGTGTGGTGCTGTATGGACTCCACACTATAAGGAGAGGTGTGGATGGTGGATGTACAGTGTATGGTGCTGTATGGGCTCCACACTATAAGGAGAGGTGTGGATGGTGGATGTACAGTGTGTGGTGCTGTATGGGCTCCACACTATAAGGAGAGGTGTGGATGGTGGATGTACAGTGTGTGGTGCTGTATGGACTCCACACTATAAGGAGAGGTGTGGATGGTGGATGTACAGTGTGTGGTGCTGTATGGACTCCACACTATAAGGAGAGGTGTGGATGGTGGATGTACAGTGTGTGGTGCTGTATGGACTCCACACTATAAGGAGAGGTGTGGATGGAGGATGTACAGTGTGTGGTGCTGTATGGACTCCACACTATAAGGAGAGGTGTGGATGGTGGATGCACAGTGTGTGGTGCTGTATGGACTCCACACTATAAGGAGAGGTGTGGATGGTGGATGTACAGTGTGTGGTGCTGTATGGACTCCACACTATAAGGAGAGGTGTGGATGGTGGATGCACAGTGTGTGGTGCTGTATGGACTCCACACTATAAGGAGAGGTGTGGATGGTGGATGCACAGTGTGTGGTGCTGTATGGGCTCCACACTATAAGGAGAGGTGTGGATGGTGGATGTACAGTGTGTGGTGCTGTATGGACTCCACACTATAAGGAGAGGTGTGGATGGTGGATGTACAGTGTGTGGTGCTGTATGGACTCCACACTATAAGGAGAGGTGTGGATGGAGGATGTACAGTGTGTGGTGCTGTATGGACTCCACACTATAAGGAAAGGTGTGGATGGAGGATGTACAGTGTGTGGTGCTGTATGTACTCCACACTATAAGGAGAGGTGTGGATGGAGGAAGTACAGTGTGTGGTGTTGTATGGACTCCACACTATAAGGAGAGGTGTGGATGGTGGATGTACAGTGTGTGGTGCTGTATGGACTCCACACTATAAGGAGAGGTGTGGATGGAGGATGTACAGTGTGTGGTGCTGTATGGACTCCACACTATAAGGAGAGGTGTGGATGGTGGATGCACAGTGTGTGGTGCTGTATGGACTCCACACTATAAGGAGAGGTGTGGATGGAGGATGTACAGTGTGTGGTGCTGTATGGGCTCCACACTATAAGGAGAGGTGTGGATGGTGGATGTACAGTGTGTGGTGATGTATGAGCTCCACACTATAAGGAGAGGTGTGGATAGTGGATGTACAGTGTGTGGTGCTGTATGGACTCCACACTATAAGGAGAGGTGTGGATGGAGGATGTACAGTGTGTGGTGCTGTATGGGCTCCACACTATAAGGAGAGGTGTGGATGGAGGATGTACAGTGTGTGGTGCTGTATGGACTCCACACTATAAGGAGAGGTGTGGATGGAGGATGTACAGTGTGTGGTGCTGTATGGACTCCACACTATAAGGAGAGGTGTGGATGGTGGATGTACAGTGTGTGGTGCTGTATGGACTCCACACTATAAGGAGAGGTGTGGATGGAGGATGTACAGTGTGTGGTGCTGTATGGGCTCCACACTATAAGGAGAGGTGTGGATGGAGGATGCACAGTGTGTGGTGCTGTATGGACTCCACACTATAAGGAGAGGTGTGGATGGAGGATGTACAGTGTGTTGTGCTGTATGGACTCCACACTATAAGGAGAGGTGTGGATGGAGGAAGTACAGTGTGTGGTGTTGTATGGACTCCACACTATAAGGAGAGGTGAGGATGGTGGATGTACAGTGTGTGGTGCTGTATGGACTCCACACTATAAGGAGAGGTGTGGATGGAGGATCTACAGTGTGTGGTGCTGTATGGGCTCCACACTATAAGGAGAGGTGTGGATGGAGGATGTACAGTGTGTGGTGCTGTATGGGCTCCACACTATAAGGAGAGGTGTGGATGGAGGATGTACAGTGTGTGGTGCTGTATGGACTCCACACTATAAGGAGAGGTGTGGATGGTGGATGTACAGTGTGTGGTGCTGTATGGGCTCCACACTATAAGGAGAGGTGTGGATGGTGGATGTACAGTGTGTGGTGCTGTATGGGCTCCACACTATAAGGAGAGGTGTGGATGGAGGATGTACAGTGTGTGGTGCTGTATGGACTCCACACTATAAGGAGAGGTGTGGATGGTGGATGTACAGTGTGTGGTGCTGTATGGGCTCCACACTATAAGGAGAGGTGTGGATGGTGGATGTACAGTGTGTGGTGCTGTATGGACTCCACACTATAAGGAGAGGTGTGGATGGTGGATGTACAGTGTGTGGTGCTGTATGAGCTCCACACTATAAGGAGAGGTGTGGATAGTGGATGTACAGTGTGTGGTGCTGTATGGACTCCACACTATAAGGAGAGGTGTGGATGGTGGATGTACAGTGTGTGGTGCTGTATGGACTCCACACTATAAGGAGAGGTGTGGATGGTGGATGCACAGTGTGTGGTGTTGTATGGGCTCCACACTATAAGGAGAGGTGTGGATGGTGAATGTACAGTGTGTGGTGCTGTATGGACTCCACACTATAAGGAGAGGTGTGGATGGTGGATGCACAGTGTGTGGTGCTGTATGGGCTCCACACTATAAGGAGAGGTGTGGATGGTGGATGTACAGTGTGTGGTGCTGTATGGACTCCACACTATAAGGAGAGGTGTGGATGGTGGATGTACAGTGTATGGTGCTGTATGGACTCCACACTATAAGGAGAGGTGTGGATGGTGGATGTACAGTGTGTGGTGCTGTATGGACTCCACACTATAAGGAGAGGTGTGGATGGTGGATGTACAGTGTGTGGTGCTGTATGGGCTCCACACTATAAGGAGAGGTGTGGATGGTGGATGTACAGTGTGTGGTGCTGTATGGACTCCACACTATAAGGAGAGGTGTGGATGGTGGATGTAAAGTATGCGGTGCTGTATGGACTCCACACTATAAGGAGAGGTGTGGATGGTGGATGTACAGTGTGTGGTGCTGTATGGACTCCACACTATAAGGAGAGGTGTGGATGGTGGATGTACAGTGTGTGGTGCTGTATGGACTCCACACTATAAGGAGAGGTGTGGATGGAGGATGTACAGTGTGTGGTGCTGTATGGACTCCACACTATAAGGAGAGGTGTGGATGGTGGATGTACAGTGTGTGGTGCTGTATGGGCTCCACACTATAAGGAGAGGTGTGGATGGTGGATGTACAGTGTGTGGTGCTGTATGGACTCCACACTATAAGGAGAGGTGTGGATGGAGGAAGTACAGTGTGTGGTGTTGTATGGACTCCACACTATAAGGAGAGGTGTGGATGGAGGATGTACAGTGTGTGGTGTTGTATGGACTCCACACTATAAGGAGAGGTGTGGATGGTGGATGTACAGTGTGTGGTGCTGTATGGGCTCCACACTATAAGGAGAGGTGTGGATGGTGGATGTACAGTGTGTGGTGCTGTATGGACTCCACACTATAAGGAGAGGTGTGGATGGAGGATGTACAGTGTGTGGTGCTGTATGGACTCCACACTATAAGGAGAGGTGTGGATGGTGGATGCACAGTGTGTGGTGCTGTATGGACTCCACACTATAAGGAGAGGTGTGGATGGTGGATGTACAGTGTGTGGTGCTGTATGGGCTCCACACTATAAGGAGAGGTGTGGATGGAGGATGTACAGTGTGTGGTGCTGTATGGGCTCCACACTATAAGGAGAGGTGTGGATGGTGGATGTACAGTGTATGGTGCTGTATGGACTCCACACTATAAGGAGAGGTGTGGATGGTGGATGTACAGTGTGTGGTGCTGTATGGACTCCACACTATAAGGAGAGGTGTGGATGGAGGATGTACAGTGTGTGGTGCTGTATGGACTCCACACTATAAGGAGAGGTGTGGATGGTGGATGTACAGTGTATGGTGCTGTATGGACTCCACACTATAAGGAGAGGTGTGGATGGAGGATGTACAGTGTGTGGTGCTGTATGGACTCCACACTATAAGGAGAGGTGTGGATGGAGGATGTACAGTGTGTGGTGATGTATGGGCTCCACACTATAAGGAGAGGTGTGGATGGAGGATGTACAGTGTGTGGTGCTGTATGGACTCCACACTATAAGGAGAGGTGTGGATGGTGGATGTACAGTGTGTGGTGATGTATGGACTCCACACTATAAGGAGAGGTGTGGATGGTGGATGTACAGTGTGTGGTGCTGTATGGACTCCACACTATAAGGAGAGGTGTGGATGGTGGATGCACAGTGTGTGGTGTTGTATGGGCTCCACACTATAAGGAGAGGTGTGGATGGTGAATGTACAGTGTGTGGTGCTGTATGGACTCCACACTATAAGGAGAGGTGTGGATGGAGGATGTACAGTGTGTGGTGCTGTATGGACTCCACACTATAAGGAGAGGTGTGGATGGTGGATGTACAGTGTGTGGTGCTGTATGGACTCCACACTATAAGGAGAGGTGTGGATGGAGGATGTACAGTGTATGGTGCTGTATGGACTCCACACTATAAGGAGAGGTGTGGATGGTGGATGTACAGTGTGTGGTGCTGTATGGACTCCACACTATAAGGAGAGGTGTGGATGGTGGATGTACAGTGTATGGTGCTGTATGGACTCCACACTATAAGGAGAGGTGTGGATGGAGGATGTACAGTGTGTGGTGCTGTATGGGCTCCACACTATAAGGAGAGGTGTGGATGGTGGATGTACAGTGTATGGTGCTGTATGGACTCCACACTATAAGGAGAGGTGTGGATGGTGGATGTACAGTGTGTGGTGCTGTATGGACTCCACACTATAAGGAGAGGTGTGGATGGTGGATGTACAGTGTGTGGTGCTGTATGGGCTCCACACTATAAGGAGAGGTGTGGATGGTGGATGTAAAGTGTGCGGTGCTGTATGGACTCCACACTATAAGGAGAGGTGTGGATGGTGGATGTACAGTGTGTGGTGCTGTATGGACTCCACACTATAAGGAGAGGTGTGGATGGTGGATGTACAGTGTGTGGTGCTGTATGGACTCCACACTATAAAGAGAGGTGTGGATGGTGGATGTACAGTGTGTGGTGCTGTATGGACTCCACACTATAAGGAGAGGTGTGGATGGAGGATGTACAGTGTGTGGTGCTGTATGGACTCCACACTATAAGGAGAGGTGTGGATGGTGGATGTACAGTGTGTGGTGCTGTATGGGCTCCACACTATAAGGAGAGGTGTGGATGGAGGATGCACAGTGTGTGGTGCTGTATGGGCTCCACACTATAAGGAGAGGTGTGGATGGTGGATGTACAGTGTGTGGTGCTGTATGGACTCCACACTATAAGGAGAGGTGTGGATGGTGGATGTACAGTGTGTGGTGCTGTATGGACTCCACACTATAAAGAGAGGTGTGGATGGTGGATGTACAGTGTGTGGTGCTGTATGGACTCCACACTATAAGGAGAGGTGTGGATGGTGGATGTACAGTGTGTGGTGCTGTATGGACTCCACACTATAAGGAGAGGTGTGGATGGAGGATGTACAGTGTGTGGTGCTGTATGGACTCCACACTATAAGGAGAGGTGTGGATGGTGGATGTACAGTGTGTGGTGCTGTATGGACTCCACACTATAAGGAGAGGTGTGGATGGAGGATGCACAGTGTGTGGTGCTGTATGGGCTCCACACTATAAGGAGAGGTGTGGATGGTGGATATACAGTGTGTGGTGCTGTATGGACTCCACACTATAAGGAGAGGTGTGGATGGAGGATGTACAGTGTGTGGTGCTGTATGGACTCCACACTATAAGGAGAGGTGTGGATGGTGGATGTACAGTGTGTGGTGCTGTATGGACTCCACACTATAAGGAGAGGTGTGGATGGTGGATGTACAGTGTGTGGTGCTGTATGGACCAAACACTATAAGGAGAGGTGTGGATGGAGGATGCACAGTGTGTGGTGCTGTATGGGCTCCACACTATAAGGAGAGGTGTGGATGGTGGATGTACAGTGTGTGGTGCTGTATGGGCTCCACACTATAAGGAGAGGTGTGGATGGTGGATGTAAAGTGTGCGGTGCTGTATGGACTCCACACTATAAGGAGAGGTGTGGATGGTGGATGTACAGTGTGTGGTGCTGTATGGACTCCACACTATAAGGAGAGGTGTGGATGGTGGATGTACAGTGTGTGGTGCTGTATGGACTCCACACTATAAAGAGAGGTGTGGATGGTGGATGTACAGTGTGTGGTGCTGTATGGACTCCACACTATAAGGAGAGGTGTGGATGGAGGATGTACAGTGTGTGGTGCTGTATGGACTCCACACTATAAGGAGAGGTGTGGATGGTGGATGTACAGTGTGTGGTGCTGTATGGACTCCACACTATAAGGAGAGGTGTGGATGGAGGATGCACAGTGTGTGGTGCTGTATGGGCTCCACACTATAAGGAGAGGTGTGGATGGTGGATATACAGTGTGTGGTGCTGTATGGACTCCACACTATAAGGAGAGGTGTGGATGGTGGATGTACAGTGTGTGGTGCTGTATGGACTCCACACTATAAGGAGAGGTGTGGATGGTGGATGTACAGTGTGTGGTGCTGTATGGACCAAACACTATAAGGAGAGGTGTGGATGGAGGATGCACAGTGTGTGGTGCTGTATGGGCTCCACACTATAAGGAGAGGTGTGGATGGTGGATGTACAGTGTGTGGTGCTGTATGGGCTCCACACTATAAGGAGAGGTGTGGATGGTGGATGTACAGTGTGTGGTGCTGTATGGGCTCCACACTATAAGGAGAGGTGTGGATGGTGGATGTACAGTGTGTGGTGCTGTATGGGCTCCACACTATAAGGAGAGGTGTGGATGGAGGATGTACAGTGTGTGGTGCTGTATGGACTCCACACTATAAGGAGAGGTGTGGATGGTGGATGTACAGTGTGTGGTGATGTATGGACTCCACACTATAAGGAGAGGTGTGGATGGAGGATGCACAGTGTGTGGTGCTGTATGGGCTCCACACTATAAGGAGAGGTGTGGATGGAGGATGTACAGTGTGTGGTGCTGTATGGACTCCACACTATAAGGAGAGGTGTGGATGGTGGATGTACAGTGTGTGGTGCTGTATGGACTCCACACTATAAGGAGAGGTGTGGATGGTGGATGTACAGTGTGTGGTGCTGTATGGACCAAACACTATAAGGAGAGGTGTGGATGGAGGATGCACAGTGTGTGGTGCTGTATGGGCTCCACACTATAAGGAGAGGTGTGGATGGTGGATGTACAGTGTGTGGTGCTGTATGGGCTCCACACTATAAGGAGAGGTGTGGATGGTGGATGTACAGTGTGTGGTGCTGTATGGGCTCCACACTATAAGGAGAGGTGTGGATGGAGGATGTACAGTGTGTGGTGCTGTATGGGCTCCACACTATAAGGAGAGGTGTGGATGGTGGATGTACAGTGTGTGGTGCTGTATGGCCTCCACACTATAAGGAGAGGTGTGGATGGTGGATGTACAGTGTGTGGTGCTGTATGGACTCCACACTATAAGGAGAGGTGTGGATGGTGGATGTACAGTGTGTGGTGCTGTATGGGCTCCACACTATAAGGAGAGGTGTGGATGGTGGATGTACAGTGTGTGGTGCTGTATGGACTCCACACTATAAGGAGAGGTGTGGATGGTGGATGTACAGTGTGTGGTGCTGTATGGACTCCACACTATATGGAGAGGTGTGGATGGAGGATGTACAGTGTGTGGTGCTGTATGGGCTCCACACTATAAGGAGAGGTGTGGATGGTGGATGTACAGTGTGTGGTGCTGTATGGACTCCACACTATAAGGAGAGGTGTGGATGGTGGATGTACAGTGTGTGGTGCTGTATGGGCTCCACACTATAAGGAGAGGTGTGGATGGTGGATGTACAGTGTGTGGTGCGGTATGGACTCCACACTATAAGGAGAGGTGTGGATGGAGGATGTACAGTGTGTGGTGATGTATGGGCTCCACACTATAAGGAGAGGTGTGGATGGAGGATGTACAGTGTGTGGTGCTGTATGGGCTCCACACTATAAGGAGAGGTGTGGATGATGGATGTACAGTGTGTGGTGCTGTATGGACTCCACACTATAAGGAGAGGTGTGGATGGTGGATGTACAGTGTGTGGTGCTGTATGGACTCCACACTATAAGGAGAGGTGTGGATGGAGGATGCACAGTGTGTGGTGCTGTATGGGCTCCACACTATAAGGAGAGGTGTGGATGGTGGATGTACAGTGTATGGTGCTGTATGGACTCCACACTATAAGGAGAGGTGTGGATGGTGGATGTACAGTGTGTGGTGCTGTATGGACTCCACACTATAAGGAGAGGTGTGGATGGTGGATGTACAGTGTGTGGTGCTGTATGGGCTCCACACTATAAGGAGAGGTGTGGATGGTGGATGTAAAGTGTGCGGTGCTGTATGGACTCCACACTATAAGGAGAGGTGTGGATGGTGGATGTACAGTGTGTGGTGCTGTATGGACTCCACACTATAAGGAGAGGTGTGGATGGAGGATGCACAGTGTGTGGTGCTGTATGGGCTCCACACTATAAGGAGAGGTGTGGATGGTGGATGTACAGTGTGTGGTGCTGTATGGGCTCCACACTATAAGGAGAGGTGTGGATGGTGGATGTACAGTGTGTGGTGCTGTATGGGCTCCACACTATAAGGAGAGGTGTGGATGGAGGATGTACAGTGTGTGGTGCTGTATGGGCTCCACACTATAAGGAGAGGTGTGGATGGTGGATGTACAGTGTGTGGTGCTGTATGGACTCCACACTATAAGGAGAGGTGTGGATGGTGGATGTACAGTGTGTGGTGCTGTATGGACTCCACACTATAAGGAGAGGTGTGGATGGTGGATGTACAGTGTGTGGTGCTGTATGGACTCCACACTATAAGGAGAGGTGTGGATGGAGGATGCACAGTGTGTGGTGCTGTATGGACTCCACACTATAAGGAGAGGTGTGGATGGTGGATGTACAGTGTGTGGTGCTGTATGGACTCCACACTATAAGGAGAGGTGTGGATGGTGGATGTACAGTGTGTGATGCTGTATGGACTCCACACTATATGGAGAGGTGTGGATGGAGGATGTACAGTGTGTGGTGCTGTATGGGCTCCACACTATAAGGAGAGGTGTGGATGGTGGATGTACAGTGTGTGGTGCTGTATGGACTCCACACTATAAGGAGAGGTGTGGATGGTGGATGTACAGTGTGTGGTGCTGTATGGACTCCACACTATATGGAGAGGTGTGGATGGAGGATGTACAGTGTGTGGTGCTATATGGGCTCCACACTATAAGGAGAGGTGTGGATGGTGGATGTACAGTGTGTGGTGCTGTATGGACTCCACACTATAAGGAGAGGTGTGGATGGTGGATGTACAGTGTGTGGTGCTGTATGGGCTCCACACTATAAGGAGAGGTGTGGATGGTGGATGTACAGTGTGTGGTGCTGTATGGGCTCCACACTATAAGGAGAGGTGTGGATGGAGGATGTACAGTGTGTGGTGCTGTATGGACTCCACACTATAAGGAGAGGTGTGGATGGTGGATGTACAGTGTGTGGTGCTGTATGGACTCCACACTATAAGGAGAGGTGTGGATGGAGGATGTACAGTGTGTGGTGATGTATGGGCTCCACACTATAAGGAGAGGTGTGGATGGAGGATGTACAGTGTGTGGTGCTGTATGGGCTCCACACTATAAGGAGAGGTGTGGATGATGGATGTACAGTGTGTGGTGCTGTATGGACTCCACACTATAAGGAGAGGTGTGGATGGTGGATGTACAGTGTGTGGTGCTGTATGGACTCCACACTATAAGGAGAGGTGTGGATGGAGGATTTACAGTGTGTGGTGCTGTATGGACTCCACACTATAAGGAGAGGTGTGGATGGAGGATGTACAGTGTGTGGTGCTGTATGGACTCCACACTATAAGGAGAGGTGTGGATGGTGGATGTACAGTGTGTGGTGATGTATGGGCTCCACACTATAAGGAGAGGTGTGGATGGTGGATGCACAGTGTGTGGTGCTGTATGGGCTCCACACTATAAGGAGAGGTGTGGATGGTGGATGTACAGTGTGTGGTGCTGTATGGACTCCACACTATAAGGAGAGGTGTGGATGGTGGATGTACAGTGTGTGGTGCTGTATGGACTCCACACTATAAGGAGAGGTGTGGATGGTGGATGTACAGTGTGTGGTGCTGTATGGACTCCACACTATAAGGAGAGGTGTGGATGGAGGATGTACAGTGTGTGGTGCTGTATGGACTCCACACTATAAGGAGAGGTGTGGATGGAGGATGTACAGTGTGTGGTGCTGTATGGACTCCACACTATAAGGAGAGGTGTGGATGGAGGAAGTACAGTGTGTGGTGTTGTATGGACTCCACACTATAAGGAGAGGTGTGGATGGTGGATGTACAGTGTGTGGTGCTGTATGGACTCCACACTATAAGGAGAGGTGTGGATGGAGGATGTACAGTGTGTGGTGCTGTATGGACTCCACACTATAAGGAGAGGTGTGGATGGAGGATGTACAGTGTGTGGTGCTGTATGGACTCCACACTATAAGGAGAGGTGTGGATGGAGGAAGTACAGTGTGTGGTGTTGTATGGACTCCACACTATAAGGAGAGGTGTGGATGGTGGATGCACAGTGTGTGGTGCTGTATGGGCTCCACACTATAAGGAGAGGTGTGGATGGTGGATGTACAGTGTGTGGTGCTGTATGGACTCCACACTATAAGGAGAGGTGTGGATGGAGGATGTACAGTGTGTGGTGCTGTATGGACTCCACACTATAAGGAGAGGTGTGGATGGTGGATGCACAGTGTGTGGTGCTGTATGGACTCCACACTATAAGGAGAGGTGTGGATGGTGGATGTACAGTGTGTGGTGCTGTATGGACTCCACACTATAAGGAGAGGTGTGGATGGTGGATGCACAGTGTGTGGTGCTGTATGGACTCCACACTATAAGGAGAGGTGTGGATGGTGGATGCACAGTGTGTGGTGCTGTATGGGCTCCACACTATAAGGAGAGGTGTGGATGGTGGATGTACAGTGTGTGGTGCTGTATGGACTCCACACTATAAGGAGAGGTGTGGATGGTGGATGTACAGTGTGTGGTGCTGTATGGACTCCACACTATAAGGAGAGGTGTGGATGGAGGATGTACAGTGTGTGGTGCTGTATGGACTCCACACTATAAGGAGAGGTGTGGATGGAGGATGTACAGTGTGTGGTGCTGTATGTACTCCACACTATAAGGAGAGGTGTGGATGGAGGAAGTACAGTGTGTGGTGTTGTATGGACTCCACACTATAAGGAGAGGTGTGGATGGTGGATGTACAGTGTGTGGTGCTGTATGGACTCCACACTATAAGGAGAGGTGTGGATGGAGGATGTACAGTGTGTGGTGCTGTATGGACTCCACACTATAAGGAGAGGTGTGGATGGTGGATGCACAGTGTGTGGTGCTGTATGGACTCCACACTATAAGGAGAGGTGTGGATGGAGGATGTACAGTGTGTGGTGCTGTATGGACTCCACACTATAAGGAGAGGTGTGGATGGAGGATGTACAGTGTGTGGTGCTGTATGGACTCCACACTATAAGGAGAGGTGTGGATGGAGGATGTACAGTGTGTGGTGCTGTATGGACTCCACACTATAAGGAGAGGTGTGGATGGAGGATGTACAGTGTGTGGTGCTGTATGGACTCCACACTATAAGGAGAGGTGTGGATGGTGGATGCACAGTGTGTGGTGCTGTATGGACTCCACACTATAAGGAGAGGTGTGGATGGTGGATGTACAGTGTGTGGTGCTGTATGGACTCCACACTATAAGGAGAGGTGTGGATGGAGGATGTACAGTGTGTGGTGCTGTATGGGCTCCACACTATAAGGAGAGGTGTGGATGGTGGATGTACAGTGTGTGGTGATGTATGAGCTCCACACTATAAGGAGAGGTGTGGATAGTGGATGTACAGTGTGTGGTGCTGTATGGACTCCACACTATAAGGAGAGGTGTGGATGGAGGATGTACAGTGTGTGGTGCTGTATGGGCTCCACACTATAAGGAGAGGTGTGGATGGAGGATGTACAGTGTGTGGTGCTGTATGGACTCCACACTATAAGGAGAGGTGTGGATGGTGGATGCACAGTGTGTGGTGCTGTATGGGCTCCACACTATAAGGAGAGGTGTGGATGGAGGATGTACAGTGTGTGGTGCTGTATGGACTCCACACTATAAGGAGAGGTGTGGATGGAGGATGTACAGTGTGTGGTGCTGTATGGACTCCACACTATAAGGAGAGGTGTGGATGGTGGATGTACAGTGTGTGGTGCTGTATGGACTCCACACTATAAGGAGAGGTGTGGATGGAGGAAGTACAGTGTGTGGTGTTGTATGGACTCCACACTATAAGGAGAGGTGTGGATGGTGGATGTACAGTGTGTGGTGCTGTATGGACTCCACACTATAAGGAGAGGTGTGGATGGAGGATGTACAGTGTGTGGTGCTGTATGGGCTCCACACTATAAGGAGAGGTGTGGATGGTGGATGTACAGTGTGTGGTGTTGTATGGACTCCACACTATAAGGAGAGGTGTGGATGGAGGATGTACAGTGTGTGGTGCTGTATGGACTCCACACTATAAGGAGAGGTGTGGATGGAGGATGTACAGTGTATGGTGCTGTATGGACTCCACACTATAAGGAGAGGTGTGGATGGAGGATGTACAGTGTGTGGTGCTGTATGGGCTCCACACTATAAGGAGAGGTGTGGATGGAGGATGTACAGTGTGTGGTGCTGTATAGGCTCCACACTATAAGGAGAGGTGTGGATGGTGGATGTACAGTGTGTGGTGCTGTATGGACTCCACACTATAAGGAGAGGTGTGGATGGAGGATGCACAGTGTGTGGTGCTGTATGGACTCCACACTATAAGGAGAGGTGTGGATGGTGGATGTACAGTGTGTGGTGCTGTATGGACTCCACACTATAAGGAGAGGTGTGGATGGAGGACGTACAGTGTGTGGTGCTGTATGGGCTCCACACTATAAGGAGAGGTGTGGATGGTGGATGTACAGTGTGTGGTGCTGTATGGGCTCCACACTATAAGGAGAGGTGTGGATGGTGGATGTACAGTGTGTGGTGCTGTATGGGCTCCACACTATAAGGAGAGGTGTGGATGGTGGATGTACAGTGTGTGGTGCTGTATGGGCTCCACACTATAAGGAGAGGTGTGGATGGTGGATGTACAGTGTGTGGTGCTGTATGGGCTCCACACTATAAGGAGGGGTGTGGATGGAGGATGTACAGTGTGTGGTGCTGTATGGGCTCCACACTATAAGGAGAGGTGTGGATGGTGGATGTACAGTGTGTGGTGCTGTATGGACTCCACACTATAAGGAGAGGTGTGGATGGTGGATGTACAGTGTATGGTGCTGTATGGACTCCACACTATAAGGAGAGGTGTGGATGGAGGATGTACAGTGTGTGGTGCTGTATGGGCTCCACACTATAAGGAGAGGTGTGGATGGTGGATGTACAGTGTATGGTGCTGTATGGACTCCACACTATAAGGAGAGGTGTGGATGGTGGATGTACAGTGTGTGGTGCTGTATGGACTCCACACTATAAGGAGAGGTGTGGATGGTGGATGTACAGTGTGTGGTGCTGTATGGGCTCCACACTATAAGGAGAGGTGTGGATGGTGGATGTAAAGTGTGCGGTGCTGTATGGACTCCACACTATAAGGAGAGGTGTGGATGGTGGATGTACAGTGTGTGGTGCTGTATGGACTCCACACTATAAGGAGAGGTGTGGATGGTGGATGTACAGTGTGTGGTGCTGTATGGACTCCACACTATAAAGAGAGGTGTGGATGGTGGATGTACAGTGTGTGGTGCTGTATGGACTCCACACTATAAGGAGAGGTGTGGATGGAGGATGTACAGTGTGTGGTGCTGTATGGACTCCACACTATAAGGAGAGGTGTGGATGGTGGATGTACAGTGTGTGGTGCTGTATGGACTCCACACTATAAGGAGAGGTGTGGATGGAGGATGCACAGTGTGTGGTGCTGTATGGGCTCCACACTATAAGGAGAGGTGTGGATGGTGGATATACAGTGTGTGGTGCTGTATGGACTCCACACTATAAGGAGAGGTGTGGATGGAGGATGTACAGTGTGTGGTGCTGTATGGACTCCACACTATAAGGAGAGGTGTGGATGGTGGATGTACAGTGTGTGGTGCTGTATGGACTCCACACTATAAGGAGAGGTGTGGATGGTGGATGTACAGTGTGTGGTGCTGTATGGACCAAACACTATAAGGAGAGGTGTGGATGGAGGATGCACAGTGTGTGGTGCTGTATGGGCTCCACACTATAAGGAGAGGTGTGGATGGTGGATGTACAGTGTGTGGTGCTGTATGGGCTCCACACTATAAGGAGAGGTGTGGATGGTGGATGTACAGTGTGTGGTGCTGTATGGGCTCCACACTATAAGGAGAGGTGTGGATGGAGGATGTACAGTGTGTGGTGCTGTATGGGCTCCACACTATAAGGAGAGGTGTGGATGGTGGATGTACAGTGTGTGGTGCTGTATGGCCTCCACACTATAAGGAGAGGTGTGGATGGTGGATGTACAGTGTGTGGTGCTGTATGGACTCCACACTATAAGGAGAGGTGTGGATGGTGGATGTACAGTGTGTGGTGCTGTATGGGCTCCACACTATAAGGAGAGGTGTGGATGGTGGATGTACAGTGTGTGGTGCTGTATGGACTCCACACTATAAGGAGAGGTGTGGATGGTGGATGTACAGTGTGTGGTGCTGTATGGACTCCACACTATATGGAGAGGTGTGGATGGAGGATGTACAGTGTGTGGTGCTGTATGGGCTCCACACTATAAGGAGAGGTGTGGATGGTGGATGTACAGTGTGTGGTGCTGTATGGACTCCACACTATAAGGAGAGGTGTGGATGGTGGATGTACAGTGTGTGGTGCTGTATGGGCTCCACACTATAAGGAGAGGTGTGGATGGTGGATGTACAGTGTGTGGTGCGGTATGGACTCCACACTATAAGGAGAGGTGTGGATGGAGGATGTACAGTGTGTGGTGATGTATGGGCTCCACACTATAAGGAGAGGTGTGGATGGAGGATGTACAGTGTGTGGTGCTGTATGGGCTCCACACTATAAGGAGAGGTGTGGATGATGGATGTACAGTGTGTGGTGCTGTATGGACTCCACACTATAAGGAGAGGTGTGGATGGTGGATGTACAGTGTGTGGTGCTGTATGGACTCCACACTATAAGGAGAGGTGTGGATGGAGGATGTACAGTGTGTGGTGCTGTATGGACTCCACACTATAAGGAGAGGTGTGGATGGAGGATGTACAGTGTGTGGTGCTGTATGGACTCCACAATATAAGGAGAGGTGTGGATGGTGGATGTACAGTGTGTGGTGATGTATGGGCTCCACACTATAAGGAGAGGTGTGGATGGTGGATGCACAGTGTGTGGTGCTGTATGGGCTCCACACTATAAGGAGAGGTGTGGATGGTGGATGTACAGTGTGTGGTGCTGTATGGACTCCACACTATAAGGAGAGGTGTGGATGGTGGATGTACAGTGTGTGGTGCTGTATGGACTCCACACTATAAGGAGAGGTGTGGATGGTGGATGTTCAGTGTGTGGTGCTGTATGGACTCCACACTATAAGGAGAGGTGTGGATGGAGGATGCACAGTGTGTGGTGCTGTATGGGCTCCACACTATAAGGAGAGGTGTGGATGGTGGATGCACAGTGTGTGGTGCTGTATGGACTCCACACTATAAGGAGAGGTGTGGATGGTGGATGTACAGTGTGTGGTGCTGTATGGACTCCACACTATAAGGAGAGGTGTGGATGGAGGATGTACAGTGTGTGGTGCTGTATGAACTCCACACTATAAGGAGAGGTGTGGATGGAGGATGTACAGTGTGTGGTGCTGTATGGACTCCACACTATAAGGAGAGGTGTGGATGGAGGAAGTACAGTGTGTGGTGTTGTATGGACTCCACACTATAAGGAGAGGTGTGGATGGTGGATGTACAGTGTGTGGTGCTGTATGGGCTCCACACTATAAGGAGAGGTGTGGATGGTGGATGTACAGTGTGTGGTGCTGTATGGACTCCACACTATAAGGAGAGGTGTGGATGGTGGATGTACAGTGTGTGGTGCTGTATGGACTCCACACTATAAGGAGAGGTGTGGATGGTGGATGTACAGTGTGTGGTGCTGTATGGACTCCACACTATAAGGAGAGGTGTGGATGGAGGATGTACAGTGTGTGGTGCTGTATGGACTCCACACTATAAAGAGAGGTGTGGATGGTGGATGCACAGTGTGTGGTGCTGTATGGACTCCACACTATAAGGAGAGGTGTGGATGGTGGATGTACAGTGTGTGGTGCTGTATGGACTCCACACTATAAAGAGAGGTGTGGATGGTGGATGCACAGTGTGTGGTGCTGTATGGACTCCACACTATAAGGAGAGGTGTGGATGGTGGATGCACAGTGTGTGGTGTTGTATGGGCTCCACACTATAAGGAGAGGTGTGGATGGTGAATGTACAGTGTGTGGTGCTGTATGGACTCCACACTATAAGGAGAGGTGTGGATGGTGGATGTACAGTGTGTGGTGCTGTATGGACTCCACACTATAAGGAGAGGTGTGGATGGTGGATGTACAGTGTATGGTGCTGTATGGACTCCACACTATAAGGAGAGGTGTGGATGGAGGATGCACAGTGTGTGGTGCTGTATGGGCTCCACACTATAAGGAGAGGTGTGGATGGTGGATGTACAGTGTATGGTGCTGTATGGACTCCACACTATAAGGAGAGGTGTGGATGGTGGATGTACAGTGTGTGGTGCTGTATGGACTCCACACTATAAGGAGAGGTGTGGATGGTGGATGTACAGTGTGTGGTGCTGTATGGGCTCCACACTATAAGGAGAGGTGTGGATGGTGGATGTAAAGTGTGCGGTGCTGTATGGACTCCACACTATAAGGAGAGGTGTGGATGGTGGATGTACAGTGTGTGGTGCTGTATGGACTCCACACTATAAGGAGAGGTGTGGATGGAGGATGCACAGTGTGTGGTGCTGTATGGGCTCCACACTATAAGGAGAGGTGTGGATGGTGGATGTACAGTGTGTGGTGCTGTATGGGCTCCACACTATAAGGAGAGGTGTGGATGGTGGATGTACAGTGTGTGGTGCTGTATGGGCTCCACACTATAAGGAGAGGTGTGGATGGAGGATGTACAGTGTGTGGTGCTGTATGGGCTCCACACTATAAGGAGAGGTGTGGATGGTGGATGTACAGTGTGTGGTGCTGTATGGACTCCACACTATAAGGAGAGGTGTGGATGGTGGATGTACAGTGTGTGGTGCTGTATGGACTCCACACTATAAGGAGAGGTGTGGATGGTGGATGTACAGTGTGTGGTGCTGTATGGACTCCACACTATAAGGAGAGGTGTGGATGGAGGATGCACAGTGTGTGGTGCTGTATGGACTCCACACTATAAGGAGAGGTGTGGATGGTGGATGTACAGTGTGTGGTGCTGTATGGACTCCACACTATAAGGAGAGGTGTGGATGGTGGATGTACAGTGTGTGATGCTGTATGGACTCCACACTATATGGAGAGGTGTGGATGGAGGATGTACAGTGTGTGGTGCTGTATGGGCTCCACACTATAAGGAGAGGTGTGGATGGTGGATGTACAGTGTGTGGTGCTGTATGGACTCCACACTATAAGGAGAGGTGTGGATGGTGGATGTACAGTGTGTGGTGCTGTATGGACTCCACACTATATGGAGAGGTGTGGATGGAGGATGTACAGTGTGTGGTGCTATATGGGCTCCACACTATAAGGAGAGGTGTGGATGGTGGATGTACAGTGTGTGGTGCTGTATGGACTCCACACTATAAGGAGAGGTGTGGATGGTGGATGTACAGTGTGTGGTGCTGTATGGGCTCCACACTATAAGGAGAGGTGTGGATGGTGGATGTACAGTGTGTGGTGCTGTATGGGCTCCACACTATAAGGAGAGGTGTGGATGGAGGATGTACAGTGTGTGGTGCTGTATGGACTCCACACTATAAGGAGAGGTGTGGATGGTGGATGTACAGTGTGTGGTGCTGTATGGACTCCACACTATAAGGAGAGGTGTGGATGGAGGATGTACAGTGTGTGGTGATGTATGGGCTCCACACTATAAGGAGAGGTGTGGATGGAGGATGTACAGTGTGTGGTGCTGTATGGGCTCCACACTATAAGGAGAGGTGTGGATGATGGATGTACAGTGTGTGGTGCTGTATGGACTCCACACTATAAGGAGAGGTGTGGATGGTGGATGTACAGTGTGTGGTGCTGTATGGACTCCACACTATAAGGAGAGGTGTGGATGGAGGATTTACAGTGTGTGGTGCTGTATGGACTCCACACTATAAGGAGAGGTGTGGATGGAGGATGTACAGTGTGTGGTGCTGTATGGACTCCACACTATAAGGAGAGGTGTGGATGGTGGATGTACAGTGTGTGGTGATGTATGGGCTCCACACTATAAGGAGAGGTGTGGATGGTGGATGCACAGTGTGTGGTGCTGTATGGGCTCCACACTATAAGGAGAGGTGTGGATGGTGGATGTACAGTGTGTGGTGCTGTATGGACTCCACACTATAAGGAGAGGTGTGGATGGTGGATGTACAGTGTGTGGTGCTGTATGGACTCCACACTATAAGGAGAGGTGTGGATGGTGGATGTACAGTGTGTGGTGCTGTATGGACTCCACACTATAAGGAGAGGTGTGGATGGAGGATGTACAGTGTGTGGTGCTGTATGGACTCCACACTATAAGGAGAGGTGTGGATGGAGGATGTACAGTGTGTGGTGCTGTATGGACTCCACACTATAAGGAGAGGTGTGGATGGAGGAAGTACAGTGTGTGGTGTTGTATGGACTCCACACTATAAGGAGAGGTGTGGATGGTGGATGTACAGTGTGTGGTGCTGTATGGACTCCACACTATAAGGAGAGGTGTGGATGGAGGATGTACAGTGTGTGGTGCTGTATGGACTCCACACTATAAGGAGAGGTGTGGATGGAGGATGTACAGTGTGTGGTGCTGTATGGACTCCACACTATAAGGAGAGGTGTGGATGGAGGAAGTACAGTGTGTGGTGTTGTATGGACTCCACACTATAAGGAGAGGTGTGGATGGTGGATGCACAGTGTGTGGTGCTGTATGGGCTCCACACTATAAGGAGAGGTGTGGATGGTGGATGTACAGTGTGTGGTGCTGTATGGACTCCACACTATAAGGAGAGGTGTGGATGGAGGATGTACAGTGTGTGGTGCTGTATGGACTCCACACTATAAGGAGAGGTGTGGATGGTGGATGCACAGTGTGTGGTGCTGTATGGACTCCACACTATAAGGAGAGGTGTGGATGGTGGATGTACAGTGTGTGGTGCTGTATGGACTCCACACTATAAGGAGAGGTG
The DNA here is from genome assembly GCF_048569485.1 of Anomaloglossus baeobatrachus. Classification (NCBI taxonomy): domain Eukaryota; kingdom Metazoa; phylum Chordata; class Amphibia; order Anura; family Aromobatidae; genus Anomaloglossus; species Anomaloglossus baeobatrachus. The sequence continues at coordinate 8,622,521 of NC_134364.1, read as the reverse complement.
TGGATGGTGGATGCACAGTGTGTGGTGCTGTATGGACTCCACACTATAAGGAGAGGTGTGGATGGTGGATGCACAGTGTGTGGTGCTGTATGGGCTCCACACTATAAGGAGAGGTGTGGATGGTGGATGTACAGTGTGTGGTGCTGTATGGACTCCACACTATAAGGAGAGGTGTGGATGGTGGATGTACAGTGTGTGGTGCTGTATGGACTCCACACTATAAGGAGAGGTGTGGATGGAGGATGTACAGTGTGTGGTGCTGTATGGACTCCACACTATAAGGAGAGGTGTGGATGGAGGATGTACAGTGTGTGGTGCTGTATGTACTCCACACTATAAGGAGAGGTGTGGATGGAGGAAGTACAGTGTGTGGTGTTGTATGGACTCCACACTATAAGGAGAGGTGTGGATGGTGGATGTACAGTGTGTGGTGCTGTATGGACTCCACACTATAAGGAGAGGTGTGGATGGAGGATGTACAGTGTGTGGTGCTGTATGGACTCCACACTATAAGGAGAGGTGTGGATGGTGGATGCACAGTGTGTGGTGCTGTATGGACTCCACACTATAAGGAGAGGTGTGGATGGAGGATGTACAGTGTGTGGTGCTGTATGGACTCCACACTATAAGGAGAGGTGTGGATGGAGGATGTACAGTGTGTGGTGCTGTATGGACTCCACACTATAAGGAGAGGTGTGGATGGAGGATGTACAGTGTGTGGTGCTGTATGGACTCCACACTATAAGGAGAGGTGTGGATGGAGGATGTACAGTGTGTGGTGCTGTATGGACTCCACACTATAAGGAGAGGTGTGGATGGTGGATGCACAGTGTGTGGTGCTGTATGGACTCCACACTATAAGGAGAGGTGTGGATGGTGGATGTACAGTGTGTGGTGCTGTATGGACTCCACACTATAAGGAGAGGTGTGGATGGAGGATGTACAGTGTGTGGTGCTGTATGGGCTCCACACTATAAGGAGAGGTGTGGATGGTGGATGTACAGTGTGTGGTGATGTATGAGCTCCACACTATAAGGAGAGGTGTGGATAGTGGATGTACAGTGTGTGGTGCTGTATGGACTCCACACTATAAGGAGAGGTGTGGATGGAGGATGTACAGTGTGTGGTGCTGTATGGGCTCCACACTATAAGGAGAGGTGTGGATGGAGGATGTACAGTGTGTGGTGCTGTATGGACTCCACACTATAAGGAGAGGTGTGGATGGTGGATGCACAGTGTGTGGTGCTGTATGGGCTCCACACTATAAGGAGAGGTGTGGATGGAGGATGTACAGTGTGTGGTGCTGTATGGACTCCACACTATAAGGAGAGGTGTGGATGGTGGATGTACAGTGTGTGGTGCTGTATGGACTCCACACTATAAGGAGAGGTGTGGATGGTGGATGCACAGTGTGTGGTGCTGTATGGGCTCCACACTATAAGGAGAGGTGTGGATGGAGGAAGTACAGTGTGTGGTGTTGTATGGACTCCACACTATAAGGAGAGGTGTGGATGGTGGATGTACAGTGTGTGGTGCTGTATGGACTCCACACTATAAGGAGAGGTGTGGATGGAGGATGTACAGTGTGTGGTGCTGTATGGGCTCCACACTATAAGGAGAGGTGTGGATGGTGGATGTACAGTGTGTGGTGTTGTATGGACTCCACACTATAAGGAGAGGTGTGGATGGAGGATGTACAGTGTGTGGTGCTGTATGGACTCCACACTATAAGGAGAGGTGTGGATGGAGGATGTACAGTGTATGGTGCTGTATGGACTCCACACTATAAGGAGAGGTGTGGATGGAGGATGTACAGTGTGTGGTGCTGTATGGGCTCCACACTATAAGGAGAGGTGTGGATGGAGGATGTACAGTGTGTGGTGCTGTATAGGCTCCACACTATAAGGAGAGGTGTGGATGGTGGATGTACAGTGTGTGGTGCTGTATGGACTCCACACTATAAGGAGAGGTGTGGATGGAGGATGCACAGTGTGTGGTGCTGTATGGACTCCACACTATAAGGAGAGGTGTGGATGGTGGATGTACAGTGTGTGGTGCTGTATGGACTCCACACTATAAGGAGAGGTGTGGATGGAGGATGTACAGTGTGTGGTGCTGTATGGGCTCCACACTATAAGGAGAGGTGTGGATGGTGGATGTACAGTGTGTGGTGCTGTATGGGCTCCACACTATAAGGAGAGGTGTGGATGGTGGATGTACAGTGTGTGGTGCTGTATGGGCTCCACACTATAAGGAGAGGTGTGGATGGTGGATGTACAGTGTGTGGTGCTGTATGGGCTCCACACTATAAGGAGAGGTGTGGATGGTGGATGTACAGTGTGTGGTGCTGTATGGGCTCCACACTATAAGGAGGGGTGTGGATGGAGGATGTACAGTGTGTGGTGCTGTATGGGCTCCACACTATAAGGAGAGGTGTGGATGGTGGATGTACAGTGTGTGGTGCTGTATGGACTCCACACTATAAGGAGAGGTTTGGATGGTGGATGTACAGTGTGTGGTGCTGTATGGACTCCACACTATAAGGAGAGGTGTGGATGGTGGATGTAAAGTGTGTGGTGCTGTATGGACTCCACACTATAAGGAGAGGTGTGGATGGAGGATGTACAGTGTGTGGTGCTGTATGGACTCCACACTATAAGGAGAGGTGTGGATGGAGGATGTACAGTGTGTGGTGCTGTATGGGCTCCACACTATAAGGAGAGGTGTGGATGGTGGATGTACAGTGTGTGGTGCTGTATGGGCTCCACACTATAAGGAGAGGTGTGGATGGTGGATGTACAGTGTGTGGTGCTGTATGGACTCCACACTATAAGGAGAGGTGTGGATGGAGGATGTACAGTGTGTGGTGATGTATGGGCTCCACACTATAAGGAGAGGTGTGGATGGTGGATGTACAGTGTGTGGTGCTGTATGGACTCCACACTATAAGGAGAGGTGTGGATGGAGGATGTACAGTGTGTGGTGATGTATGGGCTCCACACTATAAGGAGAGGTGTGGATGGTGGATGCACAGTGTGTGGTGCTGTATGGACTCCACACTATAAGCAGAGGTGTGGATGGAGGATGTACAGTGTGTGGTGCTGTATGGGCTCCACACTATAAGGAGAGGTGTGGATGGTGGATGTACAGTGTGTGGTGCTGTATGGACTCCACACTATAAGGAGAGGTGTGGATGGAGGATGTACAGTGTGTGGTGCTGTATGGACTCCACACTATAAGGAGAGGTGTGGATGGTGGATGTACAGTGTGTGGTGCTGTATGGGCTCCACACTATAAGGAGAGGTGTGGATGGAGGATGTACAGTGTGTGGTGCTGTATGGACTCCACACTATAAGGAGAGGTGTGGATGGAGGATGTACAGTGTGTGGTGCTGTATGGGCTCCACACTATAAGGAGAGGTGTGGATGGTGGATGTACAGTGTGTGGTGCTGTATGGACTCCACACTATATGGAGAGGTGTGGATGGAGGATGTACAGTGTGTGGTGCTGTATGGACTCCACACTATAAGGAGAGGTGTGGATGGAGGATGTACAGTGTGTGGTGATGTATGGACTCCACACTATAAGGAGAGGTGTGGATGGTGGATGTACAGTGTGTGGTGATGTATGGACTCCACAATATAAGGAGAGGTGTGGATGGTGGATGTACAGTGTGTGGTGCTGTATGGGCTCCACACTATAAGGAGAGGTGTGGATGGAGGATGTACAGTGTGTGGTGCTGTATGGACTCCACACTATAAGGAGAGGTGTGGATGGAGGATGTACAGTGTGTGGTGATGTATGGACTCCACACTATAAGGAGAGGTGTGGATGGTGGATGTACAGTGTGTGGTGATGTATGGACTCCACAATATAAGGAGAGGTGTGGATGGTGGATGCACAGTGTGTGGTGCTGTATGGGCTCCACACTATAAGGAGAGGTGTGGATGGTGGATGTACAGTGTGTGGTGATGTATGGGCTCCACACTATAAGGAGAGGTGTGGATGGAGGATGTACAGTGTGTGGTGCTGTATGGACTCCACACTATAAGGAGAGGTGTGGATGGTGGATGCACAGTGTGTGGTGCTGTATGGACTCCACACTATAAGGAGAGGTGTGGATGGAGGATGTACAGTGTATGGTGCTGTATGGACTTCACACTATAAGGAGAGGTGTGGATGGAGGATGTACAGTGTGTGGTGATGTATGGACTCCACACTATAAGGAGAGGTGTGGATGGTGGATGTACAGTGTGTGGTGCTGTATGGACTCCACAATATAAGGAGAGGTGTGGATGGTGGATGTACAGTGTGTGGTGCTGTATGGACTTCACACTATAAGGAGAGGTGTGGATGGAGGATGTACAGTGTGTGGTGATGTATGGACTCCACAATATAAGGAGAGGTGTGGATGGAGGATGTACAGTGTGTGGTGATGTATGGACTCCACAATATAAGGAGAGGTGTGGATGGTGGATGTACAGTGTGTGGTGCTGTATGGGCTCCACACTATAAGGAGAGGTGTGGATGGTGGATGCACAGTGTGTGGTGCTGTATGGACTCCACACTATAAGGAGAGGTGTGGATGGTGGATGTACAGTGTGTGGTGCTGTATGGGCTCCACACTATAAGGAGAGGTGTGGATGGAGGATGTACAGTGTGTGGTGCTGTATGGGCTCCACACTATAAGGAGAGGTGTGGATGGTGGATGTACAGTGTGTGGTGCTGTATGGACTCCACACTATATGGAGAGGTGTGGATGGAGGATGTACAGTGTGTGGTGCTGTATGGACTTCACACTATAAGGAGAGGTGTGGATGGAGGATGTACAGTGTGTGGTGATGTATGGACTCCACACTATAAGGAGAGGTGTGGATGGTGGATGTACAGTGTGTGGTGCTGTATGGACTCCACACTATAAGGAGAGGTGTGGATGGTGGATGTAAAGTGTGTGGTGCTGTATGGACTCCACACTATAAGGAGAGGTGTGGATGGTGAATGTACAGTGTGTGGTGCTGTATGGACTCCACACTATAAGGAGAGGTGTGGATGGTGGATGTACAGTGTGTGGTGCTGTATGGACTCCACACTATAAGGAGAGGTGTGGATGGAGGATGTACAGTGTGTGGTGATGAATGGACTCCACACTATAAGGAGAGGTGTGGATGGAGGATGTACAGTGTGTGGTGTTGTATGGGCTCCACACTATAAGGAGAGGTGTGGATGGTGGATGTACAGTGTGTGGTGCTGTATGGGCTCCACACTATAAGGAGAGGTGTGGATGGTGGATGTACAGTGTGTGGTGCTGTATGGACTCCACACTATAAGGAGAGGTGTGGATGGAGGATGTACAGTGTGTGGTGATGTATGGGCTCCACACTATAAGGAGAGGTGTGGATGGAGGATGTACAGTGTGTGGTGATGTATGGGCTCCACACTATAAGGAGAGGTGTGGATGGTGGATGCACAGTGTGTGGTGCTGTATGGACTCCACACTATAAGCAGAGGTGTGGATGGAGGATGTACAGTGTGTGGTGCTGTATGGGCTCCACACTATAAGGAGAGGTGTGGATGGTGGATGTACAGTGTGTGGTGCTGTATGGACTCCACACTATAAGGAGAGGTGTGGATGGAGGATGTACAGTGTGTGGTGCTGTATGGACTCCACACTATAAGGAGAGGTGTGGATGGTGGATGTACAGTGTGTGGTGCTGTATGGGCTCCACACTATAAGGAGAGGTGTGGATGGAGGATGTACAGTGTGTGGTGCTGTATGGACTCCACACTATAAGGAGAGGTGTGGATGGAGGATGCACAGTGTGTGGTGCTGTATGGGCTCCACACTATAAGGAGAGGTGTGGATGGTGGATGCACAGTGTGTGGTGCTGTATGGACTCCACACTATAAGGAGAGGTGTGGATGGTGGATGTACAGTGTGTGGTGCTGTATGGGCTCCACACTATAAGGAGAGGTGTGGATGGTGGATGCACAGTGTGTGGTGCTGTATGGACTCCACACTATAAGGAGAGGTGTGGATGGTGGATGCACAGTGTGTGGTGCTATATGGGCTCCACACTATAAGGAGAAGTGTGGATGGTGGATGTACAGTGTGTGGTGCTGTATGGACTCCACACTATAAGGAGAGGTGTGGATGGTGGATGTACAGTGTGTGGTGCTGTATGGACTCCACACTATAAGGAGAGGTGTGGATGGTGGATGTACAGTGTGTGGTGCTGTATGGACTCCACACTATAAGGAGAGGTGTGGATGGAGGATGTACAGTGTGTGGTGCTGTATGGACTCCACACTATAAGGAGAGGTGTGGATGGAGGATGTACAGTGTGTGGTGCTGTATGGACTCCACACTATAAGGAGAGGTGTGGATGGAGGATGTACAGTGTGTGGTGCTGTATGGACTCCACACTATAAGGAGAGGTGTGGATGGAGGATGTACAGTGTGTGGTGCTGTATGGACTCCACACTATAACGAGAGGTGTGGATAGTGGATGTACAGTGTGTGGTGCTGTATGGGCTCCACACTATAAGGAGAGGTGTGGATGGTGGATGTACAGTGTGTGGTGCTGTATGGACTCCACACTATAAGGAGAGGTGTGGATGGTGGATGTACAGTGTGTGGTGCTGTATAGGCTCCACACTATAAGGAGAGGTGTGGATGGTGGATGTACAGTGTGTGGTGCTGTATGGACTCCACACTATAAGGAGAGGTGTGGATGGTGGATGTACAGTGTGTGGTGCTGTATGGACTCCACACTATAAGGAGAGGTGTGGATGGAGGATGTACAGTGTGTGGTGCTGTATGGACTCCACACTATAAGGAGAGGTGTGGATGGTGGATGTACAGTGTGTGGTGCTGTATGGACTCCACACTATAAGGAGAGGTGTGGATGGAGGATGTACAGTGTGTGGTGATGTATGGACTCCACACTATAAGGAGAGGTGTGGATGGTGGATGTACAGTGTGTGGTGCTGTATGGACTCCACACTATAAGGAGAGGTGTGGATGGTGGATGTACAGTGTGTGGTGCTGTATGGACTCCACACTATAAGGAGAGGTGTGGATGGTGGATGTACAGTGTGTGGTGCTGTATGGGCTCCACACTATAAGGAGAGGTGTGGATGGAGGATGTACAGTGTGTGGTGCTGTATGGACTCCACACTATAAGGAGAGGTGTGGATGGAGGATGCACAGTGTGTGGTGCTGTATGGGCTCCACACTATAAGGAGAGGTGTGGATGGTGGATGTACAGTGTGTGGTGCTGTATGGACTCCACACTATAAGGAGAGGTGTGGATGGTGGATGTACAGTGTGTGGTGCTGTATGGGCTCCACACTATAAGGAGAGGTGTGGATGGTGGATGCACAGTGTGTGGTGCTGTATGGACTCCACACTATAAGGAGAGGTGTGGATGGTGGATGTACAGTGTGTGGTGCTGTATGGACTCCACACTATAAGGAGAGGTGTGGATGGTGGATGTACAGTGTGTGGTGCTGTATGGGCTCCACACTATAAGGAGAGGTGTGGATGGTGGATGCACAGTGTGTGGTGCTGTATGGACTCCACACTATAAGGAGAGGTGTGGATGGTGGATGCACAGTGTGTGGTGCTATATGGGCTCCACACTATAAGGAGAAGTGTGGATGGTGGATGTACAGTGTGTGGTGCTGTATGGACTCCACACTATAAGGAGAGGTGTGGATGGTGGATGTACAGTGTGTGGTGCTGTATGGACTCCACACTATAAGGAGAGGTGTGGATGGTGGATGTACAGTGTGTGGTGCTGTATGGACTCCACACTATAAGGAGAGGTGTGGATGGAGGATGTACAGTGTGTGGTGCTGTATGGACTCCACACTATAAGGAGAGGTGTGGATGGAGGATGTACAGTGTGTGGTGCTGTATGGACTCCACACTATAAGGAGAGGTGTGGATGGAGGATGTACAGTGTGTGGTGCTGTATGGACTCCACACTATAAGGAGAGGTGTGGATGGAGGATGTACAGTGTGTGGTGCTGTATGGACTCCACACTATAACGAGAGGTGTGGATAGTGGATGTACAGTGTGTGGTGCTGTATGGACTCCACACTATAAGGAGAGGTGTGGATGGTGGATGTACAGTGTGTGGTGCTGTATGGACTCCACACTATAAGGAGAGGTGTGGATGGTGGATGTACAGTGTGTGGTGCTGTATGGACTCCACACTATAAGGAGAGGTGTGGATGGTGGATGTACAGTGTGTGGTGCTGTATGGGCTCCACACTATAAGGAGAGGTGTGGATGGTGGATGTACAGTGTGTGGTGCTGTATGGACTCCACACTATAAGGAGAGGTGTGGATGGTGGATGTACAGTGTGTGGTGCTGTATAGGCTCCACACTATAAGGAGAGGTGTGGATGGTGGATGTACAGTGTGTGGTGCTGTATGGACTCCACACTATAAAGAGAGGTGTGGATGGTGGATGTACTGTGTGTGGTGCTGTATGGACTCCACACTATAAGGAGAGGTGTGGATGGAGGATGTACAGTGTGTGGTGCTGTATGGACTCCACACTATAAGGAGAGGTGTGGATGGTGGATGTACAGTGTGTGGTGCTGTATGGACTCCACACTATAAGGAGAGGTGTGGATGGAGGATGCACAGTGTGTGGTGCTGTATGGGCTCCACACTATAAGGAGAGGTGTGGATGGTGGATGTACAGTGTGTGGTGCTGTATGGGCTCCACACTATAAGGAGAGGTGTGGATGGTGGATGTACAGTGTGTGGTGCTGTATGGGCTCCACACTATAAGGAGAGGTGTGGATGGAGGATGTACAGTGTGTGGTGCTGTATGGGCTCCACACTATAAGGAGAGGTGTGGATGGTGGATGTACAGTGTGTGGTGCTGTATGGACTCCACACTATAAGGAGAGGTGTGGATGGTGGATGTACAGTGTGTGGTGCTGTATGGACTCCACACTATAAGGAGAGGTGTGGATGGTGGATGTACAGTGTGTGGTGCTGTATGGGCTCCACACTATAAGGAGAGGTGTGGATGGTGGATGTACAGTGTGTGGTGCTGTATGGACTCCACACTATAAGGAGAGGTGTGGATGGTGGATGTACAGTGTGTGGTGCTGTATGGACTCCACACTATATGGAGAGGTGTGGATGGAGGATGTACAGTGTGTGGTGCTGTATGGGCTCCACACTATAAGGAGAGGTGTGGATGGTGGATGTACAGTGTGTGGTGCTGTATGGACTCCACACTATAAGGAGAGGTGTGGATGGTGGATGTACAGTGTGTGGTGCTGTATGGGCTCCACACTATAAGGAGAGGTGTGGATGGTGGATGTACAGTGTGTGGTGCTGTATGGACTCCACACTATAAGGAGAGGTGTGGATGGAGGATGTACAGTGTGTGCTGATGTATGGGCTCCACACTATAAGGAGAGGTGTGGATGGAGGATGTACAGTGTGTGGTGCTGTATGGGCTCCACACTATAAGGAGAGGTGTGGATGATGGATGTACAGTGTGTGGTGCTGTATGGACTCCACACTATAAGGAGAGGTGTGGATGGTGGATGTACAGTGTGTGGTGCTGTATGGACTCCACACTATAAGGAGAGGTGTGGATGGAGGATGTACAGTGTGTGGTGCTGTATGGGCTCCACACTATAAGGAGAGGTGTGGATGGAGGATGTACAGTGTGTGGTGCTGTATGGACTCCACACTATAAGGAGAGGTGTGGATGGAGGATGTACAGTGTGTGGTGCTGTATGGACTCCACACTATAAGGAGAGGTGTGGATGGTGGATGTACAGTGTGTGGTGATGTATGGGCTCCACACTATAAGGAGAGGTGTGGATGGTGGATGCACAGTGTGTGGTGCTGTATGGGCTCCACACTATAAGGAGAGGTGTGGATGGTGGATGTACAGTGTGTGGTGCTGTATGGACTCCACACTATAAGGAGAGGTGTGGATGGTGGATGTACAGTGTGTGGTGCTGTATGGACTCCACACTATAAGGAGAGGTGTGGATGGAGGATGTACAGTGTGTGGTGCTGTATGGACTCCACACTATAAGGAGAGGTGTGGATGGAGGATGTACAGTGTGTGGTGCTGTATGGACTCCACACTATAAGGAGAGGTGTGGATGGAGGATGTACAGTGTGTGGTGCTGTATGGACTCCACACTATAAGGAGAGGTGTGGATGGAGGAAGTACAGTGTGTGGTGTTGTATGGACTCCACACTATAAGGAGAGGTGTGGATGGTGGATGTACAGTGTGTGGTGCTGTATGGACTCCACACTATAAGGAGAGGTGTGGATGGAGGATGTACAGTGTGTGGTGCTGTATGGACTCCACACTATAAGGAGAGGTGTGGATGGTGGATGCACAGTGTGTGGTGCTGTATGGACTCCACACTATAAGGAGAGGTGTGGATGGTGGATGTACAGTGTGTGGTGCTGTATGGACTCCACACTATAAGGAAAGGTGTGGATGGTGGATGCACAGTGTGTGGTGCTGTATGGACTCCACACTATAAGGAGAGGTGTGGATGGAGGATGTACAGTGTGTGGTGCTGTATGGACTCCACACTATAAGGAGAGGTGTGGATGGTGGATGCACAGTGTGTGGTGCTGTATGGACTCCACACTATAAGGAGAGGTGTGGATGGTGGATGTACAGTGTGTGGTGCTGTATGGACTCCACACTATAAGGAGAGGTGTGGATGGTGGATGCACAGTGTGTGGTGCTGTATGGGCTCCACACTATAAGGAGAGGTGTGGATGGTGGATGTACAGTGTGTGGTGCTGTATGGACTCCACACTATAAGGAGAGGTGTGGATGGTGGATGTACAGTGTGTGGTGCTGTATGGACTCCACACTATAAGGAGAGGTGTGGATGGAGGATGTACAGTGTGTGGTGCTGTATGGACTCCACACTATAAGGAGAGGTGTGGATGGAGGATGTACAGTGTGTGGTGCTGTATGTACTCCACACTATAAGGAGAGGTGTGGATGGAGGAAGTACAGTGTGTGGTGCTGTATGGACTCCACACTATAAGGAGAGGTGTGGATGGTGGATGTACAGTGTGTGGTGTTGTATGGACTCCACACTATAAGGAGAGGTGTGGATGGTGGATGTACAGTGTGTGGTGCTGTATGGACTCCACACTATAAGGAGAGGTGTGGATGGAGGATGTACAGTGTGTGGTGCTGTATGGACTCCACACTATAAGGAGAGGTGTGGATGGTGGATGCACAGTGTGTGGTGCTGTATGGACTCCACACTATAAGGAGAGGTGTGGATGGAGGATGTACAGTGTGTGGTGCTGTATGGGCTCCACACTATAAGGAGAGGTGTGGATGGTGGATGTACAGTGTGTGGTGCTGTATAGACTCCACACTATAAGGAGAGGTGTGGATGGTGGATGTACAGTGTGTGGTGCTGTATGGACTCCACACTATAAGGAGAGGTGTGGATGGTGGATGTACAGTGTGTGGTGATGTATGAGCTCCACACTATAAGGAGAGGTGTGGATAGTGGATGTACAGTGTGTGGTGCTGTATGGACTCCACACTATAAGGAGAGGTGTGGATGGAGGATGTACAGTGTGTGGTGCTGTATGGACTCCACACTATAAGGAGAGGTGTGGATGGAGGATGTACAGTGTGTGGTGCTGTATGGACTCCACACTATAAGGAGAGGTGTGGATGGTGGATGTACAGTGTGTGGTGCTGTATGGGCTCCACACTATAAGGAGAGGTGTGGATGGAGGATGTACAGTGTGTTGTGCTGTATGGACTCCACACTATAAGGAGAGGTGTGGATGGAGGAAGTACAGTGTGTGGTGTTGTATGGACTCCACACTATAAGGAGAGGTGAGGATGGTGGATGTACAGTGTGTGGTGCTGTATGGACTCCACACTATAAGGAGAGGTGTGGATGGAGGATCTACAGTGTGTGGTGCTGTATGGGCTCCACACTATAAGGAGAGGTGTGGATGGAGGATGTACAGTGTGTGGTGCTGTATGAGCTCCACACTATAAGGAGAGGTGTGGATGGTGGATGTACAGTGTGTGGTGCTGTATGGGCTCCACACTATAAGGAGAGGTGTGGATGGTGGATGTACAGTGTGTGGTGATGTATGAGCTCCACACTATAAGGAGAGGTGTGGATAGTGGATGTACAGTGTGTGGTGATGTATGGACTCCACACTATAAGGACAGGTGTGGATGGAGGATGTACAGTGTGTGGTGCTGTATGGGCTCCACACTATAACGAGAGGTGTGGATGGTGGATGTACAGTGTGTGGTGCTGTATGGGCTCCACACTATAAGGAGAGGTGTGGATGGAGGATGTACAGTGTGTGGTGCTGTATGGACTCCACACTATAAGGAGAGGTGTGGATGGTGGATGTACAGTGTGTGGTGCTGTATGGACTCCACACTATAAGGAGAGGTGTGGATGGAGGATGCACAGTGTGTGGTGCTGTATGGGCTCCACACTATAAGGAGAGGTGTGGATGGTGGATGTACAGTGTATGGTGCTGTATGGACTCCACACTATAAGGAGAGGTGTGGATGGTGGATGTACAGTGTGTGGTGCTGTATGGACTCCACACTATAAGGAGAGGTGTGGATGGTGGATGTACAGTGTGTGGTGCTGTATGGGCTCCACACTATAAGGAGAGGTGTGGATGGTGGATGTAAAGTGTGCGGTGCTGTATGGACTCCACACTATAAGGAGAGGTGTGGATGGTGGATGTACAGTGTGTGGTGCTGTATGGACTCCACACTATAAGGAGAGGTGTGGATGGTGGATGTACAGTGTGTGGTGCTGTATGGACTCCACACTATAAAGAGAGGTGTGGATGGTGGATGTACAGTGTGTGGTGCTGTATGGACTCCACACTATAAGGAGAGGTGTGGATGGAGGATGTACAGTGTGTGGTGCTGTATGGACTCCACACTATAAGGAGAGGTGTGGATGGTGGATGTACAGTGTGTGGTGTTGTATGGACTCCACACTATAAGGAGAGGTGTGGATGGTGGATGTACAGTGTGTGGTGCTGTATGGACTCCACACTATAAGGAGAGGTGTGGATGGAGGATGTACAGTGTGTGGTGATGTATGGGCTCCACACTATAAGGAGAGGTGTGGATGGTGGATGTACAGTGTGTGGTGCTGTATGGACTCCACACTATAAGGAGAGGTGTGGATGGAGGATGCACAGTGTGTGGTGCTGTATGGGCTCCACACTATAAGGAGAGGTGTGGATGGTGGATGTACAGTGTGTGGTGATGTATGGGCTCCACACTATAAGGAGAGGTGTGGATGGAGGATGTACAGTGTGTGGTGCTGTATGGACTCCACACTATAAGGAGAGGTGTGGATGGAGGATGTACAGTGTGTGGTGCTGTATGGACTCCACACTATAAGGAGAGGTGTGGATGGTGGATGTACAGTGTGTGGTGCTGTATGGACTCCACACTATAAGGAGAGGTGTGGATGGAGGATGCACAGTGTGTGGTGCTGTATGGGCTCCACACTATAAGGAGAGGTGTGGATGGAGGATGCACAGTGTGTGGTGCTGTATGGGCTCCACACTATAAGGAGAGGTGTGGATGGTGGATGTACAGTGTGTGGTGCTGTATGGGCTCCACACTATAAGGAGAGGTGTGGATGGAGGATGTACAGTGTGTGGTGCTGTATGGGCTCCACACTATAAGGAGAGGTGTGGATGGTGGATGTACAGTGTGTGGTGCTGTATGGACTCCACACTATAAGGAGAGGTGTGGATGGTGGATGTACAGTGTGTGGTGCTGTATGGGCTCCACACTATAAGGAGAGGTGTGGATGTTGGATGTACAGTGTGTGGTGCTGTATGGACTCCACACTATAAGGAGAGGTGTGGATGGTGGATGTACAGTGTGTGGTGCTGTATGGACTCCACACTATATGGAGAGGTGTGGATGGAGGATGTACAGTGTGTGGTGCTGTATGGGCTCCACACTATAAGGAGAGGTGTGGATGGTGGATGTACAGTGTGTGGTGCTGTATGGACTCCACACTATAAGGAGAGGTGTGGATGGTGGATGTACAGTGTGTGGTGCTGTATGGGCTCCACACTATAAGGAGAGGTGTGGATGGTGGATGTACAGTGTGTGGTGCTGTATGGACTCCACACTATAAGGAGAGGTGTGGATGGAGGATGTACAGTGTGTGGTGATGTATGGGCTCCACACTATAAGGAGAGGTGTGGATGGAGGATGTACAGTGTGTGGTGCTGTATGGGCTCCACACTATAAGGAGAGGTGTGGATGGTGGATGTACAGTGTGTGGTGCTGTATGGCCTCCACACTATAAGGAGAGGTGTGGATGGTGGATGTACAGTGTGTGGTGCTGTATGGACTCCACACTATAAGGAGAGGTGTGGATGGTGGATGTACAGTGTGTGGTGCTGTATGGGCTCCACACTATAAGGAGAGGTGTGGATGGTGGATGTACAGTGTGTGGTGCTGTATGGACTCCACACTATAAGGAGAGGTGTGGATGGAGGATGTACAGTGTGTGGTGCTGTATGGGCTCCACACTATAAGGAGAGGTGTGGATGATGGATGTACAGTGTGTGGTGCTGTATGGACTCCACACTATAAGGAGAGGTGTGGATGGTGGATGTACAGTGTGTGGTGCTGTATGGACTCCACACTATAAGGAGAGGTGTGGATGGAGGATGTACAGTGTGTGGTGATGTATGGGCTCCACACTATAAGGAGAGGTGTGGATGGAGGAAGTACAGTGTGTGGTGTTGTATGGACTCCACACTATAAGGAGAGGTGTGGATGGTGGATGTACAGTGTGTGGTGCTGTATGGACTCCACACTATAAGGAGAGGTGTGGATGGAGGATGTACAGTGTGTGGTGCTGTATGGACTCCACACTATAAAGAGAGGTGTGGATGGTGGATGCACAGTGTGTGGTGCTGTATGGACTCCACACTATAAGGAGAGGTGTGGATGGTGGATGTACAGTGTGTGGTGCTGTATGGACTCCACACTATAAGGAGAGGTGTGGATGGTGGATGCACAGTGTGTGGTGCTGTATGGACTCCACACTATAAGGAGAGGCGTGGATGGTGGATGCACAGTGTGTGGTGCTGTATGGGCTCCACACTATAAGGAGAGGTGTGGATGGTGGATGTACAGTGTGTGGTGCTGTATGGACTCCACACTATAAGGAGAGGTGTGGATGGTGGATGTACAGTGTGTGGTGCTGTATGGACTCCACACTATCAGGAGAGGTGTGGATGGAGGATGTACAGTGTGTGGTGCTGTATGGACTCCACACTATAAGGAGAGGTGTGGATGGTGGATGTACAGTGTGTGGTGCTGTATGGACTCCACACTATAAGGAGAGGTGTGGATGGAGGATGTACAGTGTGTGGTGATGTATGGGCTCCACACTATAAGGAGAGGTGTGGATGGAGGATGTACAGTGTGTGGTGCTGTATGGACTCCACACTATAAGGAGAGGTGTGGATGGTGGATGTACAGTGTGTGGTGCTGTATGGACTCCACACTATAAGGAGAGGTGTGGATGGAGGATGTACAGTGTGTGGTGCTGTATGGACTCCACACTATAAGGAGAGGTGTGGATGGAGGATGTACAGTGTGTGGTGCTGTATGGACTCCACACTATAAGGAGAGGTGTGGATGGAGGATGTACAGTGTGTGGTGCTGTATGAGCTCCACACTATAAGGAGAGGTGTGGATGGAGGATGTACAGTGTGTGGTGCTGTATGGACTCCACACTATAAGGAGAGGTGTGGATGGAGGATGTACAGTGTGTGGTGCTGTATGGGCTCCACACTATAAGGAGAGGTGTGGATGGAGGATGTACAGTGTGTGGTGCTGTATGGACTCCACACTATAAGGAGAGGTGTGGATGGAGGATGTACAGTGTGTGGTGCTGTATGAGCTCCACACTATAAGGAGAGGTGTGGATGGAGGATGTACAGTGTGTGGTGCTGTATGGACTCCACACTATAAGGAGAGGTGTGGATGGAGGATGTACAGTGTGTGGTGCTGTATGGACTCCACACTATAAGGAGAGGTGTGGATGGTGGATGTACAGTGTGTGGTGCTGTATGGACTCCACACTATAAGGAGAGGTGTGGATGGTGGATGTACAGTGTATGGTGCTGTATGGACTCCACACTATAAGGAGAGGTGTGGATGGTGGATGTACAGTGTGTGGTGCTGTATGGACTCCACACTATAAGGAGAGGTGTGGATGGTGGATGTACAGTGTATGGTGCTGTATGGACTCCACACTATAAGGAGAGGTGTGGATGGTGGATGTACAGTGTGTGGTGCTGTATGGACTCCACACTATAAGGAGAGGTGTGGATGGTGGATGTACAGTGTGTGGTGCTGTATGGGCTCCACACTATAAGGAGAGGTGTGGATGGTGGATGTAAAGTGTGCGGTGCTGTATGGACTCCACACTATAAGGAGAGGTGTGGATGGTGGATGTACAGTGTGTGGTGCTGTATGGGCTCCACACTATAAGGAGAGGTGTGGATGGTGGATGCACAGTGTGTGGTGCTGTATGGACTCCACAATATAAGGAGAGGTGTGGATGGAGGATGTACAGTGTGTGGTGCTGTATGGACTCCACACTATAAGGAGAGGTGTGGATGGTGGATGTACAGTGTGTGGTGCTGTATGGACTCCACACTATAAAGAGAGGTGTGCATGGTGGATGTACAGTGTGTGGTGCTGTATGGACTCCACACTATAAGGAGAGGTGTGGATGGAGGATGTACAGTGTGTGGTGCTGTATGGACTCCACACTATAAGGAGAGGTGTGGATGGTGGATGTACAGTGTGTGGTGCTGTATGGACTCCACACTATAAGGAGAGGTGTGGATGGAGGATGCACAGTGTGTGGTGCTGTATGGGCTCCACACTATAAGGAGAGGTGTGGATGGTGGATGTACAGTGTGTGGTGCTGTATGGACTCAACACTATAAGGAGAGGTGTGGATGGAGGATGTACAGTGTGTGGTGCTGTATGGACTCCACACTATAAGGAGAGGTGTGGATGGTGGATGTACAGTGTGTGGTGCTGTATGGACTCCACACTATAAGGAGAGGTGTGGATGGAGGATGCACAGTGTGTGGTGCTGTATGGGCTCCACACTATAAGGAGAGGTGTGGATGGAGGATGTACAGTGTGTGGTGCTGTATGGGCTCCACACTATAAGGAGAGGTGTGGATGGTGGATGTACAGTGTGTGGTGCTGTATGGACTCCACACTATAAGGAGAGGTGTGGATGGTGGATGTACAGTGTGTGGTGCTGTATGGACTCCACACTATAAGGAGAGGTGTGGATGGTGGATGTACAGTGTGTGGTGCTGTATGGGCTCCACACTATAAGGAGAGGTGTGGATGGTGGATGTACAGTGTGTGGTGCTGTATGGACTCCACACTATAAGGAGAGGTGTGGATGGAGGATGTACAGTGTGTGGTGCTGTATGGACTCCACACTATAAGGAGAGGTGTGGATGGTGGATGTACAGTGTGTGGTGCTGTATGGACTCCACACTATATGGAGAGGTGTGGATGGAGGATGTACAGTGTGTGGTGCTGTATGGGCTCCACACTATAAGGAGAGGTGTGGATGGTGGATGTACAGTGTGTGGTGCTGTATGGACTCCACACTATAAGGAGAGGTGTGGATGGTGGATGTACAGTGTGTGGTGCTGTATGGGCTCCACACTATAAGGAGAGGTGTGGATGATGGATGTACAGTGTGTGGTGCTGTATGGACTCCACACTATAAGGAGAGGTGTGGATGGTGGATGTACAGTGTGTGGTGCTGTATGGACTCCACACTATAAGGAGAGGTGTGGATGGAGGATTTACAGTGTGTGGTGCTGTATGGACTCCACACTATAAGGAGAGGTGTGGATGGAGGATGTACAGTGTGTGGTGCTGTATGGACTCCACACTATAAGGAGAGGTGTGGATGGTGGATGTACAGTGTGTGGTGATGTATGGGCTCCACACTATAAGGAGAGGTGTGGATGGTGGATGCACAGTGTGTGGTGCTGTATGGGCTCCACACTATAAGGAGAGGTGTGAATGGTGGATGTACAGTGTGTGGTGCTGTATGGACTCCACACTATAAGGAGAGGTGTGGATGGTGGATGTACAGTGTGTGGTGCTGTATGGACTCCACACTATAAGGAGAGGTGTGGATGGAGGATGTACAGTGTGTGGTGCTGTATGGACTCCACACTATAAGGAGAGGTGTGGATGGAGGATGTACAGTGTGTGGTGCTGTATGGACTCCACACTATAAGGAGAGGTGTGGATGGAGGAAGTACAGTGTGTGGTGTTGTATGGACTCCACACTATAAGGAGAGGTGTGGATGGTGGATGTACAGTGTGTGGTGCTGTATGGACTCCACACTATAAGGAGAGGTGTGGATGGAGGATGTACAGTGTGTGGTGCTGTATGGACTCCACACTATAAGGAGAGGTGTGGATGGTGGATGCACAGTGTGTGGTGCTGTATGGACTCCACACTATAAGGAGAGGTGTGGATGGTGGATGTACAGTGTGTGGTGCTGTATGGACTCCACACTATAAGGAGAGGTGTGGATGGTGGATGCACAGTGTGTGGTGCTGTATGGACTCCACACTATAAGGAGAGGTGTGGATGGTGGATGCACAGTGTGTGGTGCTGTATGGGCTCCACACTATAAGGAGAGGTGTGGATGGTGGATGTACAGTGTGTGGTGCTGTATGGACTCCACACTATAAGGAGAGGTGTGAATGGTGGATGTACAGTGTGTGGTGCTGTATGGACTCCACACTATAAGGAGAGGTGTGGATGGTGGATGCACAGTGTGTGGTGCGGTATGGACTCCACACTATAAGGAGAGGTGTGGATGGAGGATGCACAGTGTGTGGTGTTGTATGTACTCCACACTATAAGGAGAGGTGTGGATGGTGGATGCACAGTGTGTGGTGCTGTATGGACTCCACACTATAAGGAGAGGTGTGGATGGAGGATGTACAGTGTGTGGTGCTGTATGGACTCCACACTATAAGGAGAGGTGTGGATGGAGGATGTACAGTGTGTGGTGCTGTATGGACTCCACACTATAAGGAGAGGTGTAGATGGAGGATGTACAGTGTGTGGTGCTGTATGGACTCCACACTATAAGGAGAGGTGTGGATGGAGGATGTACAGTGTGTGGTGCTGTATGGACTCCACACTATAAGGAGAGGTGTGGATGGTGGATGCACAGTGTGTGGTGCTGTATGGACTCCACACTATAAGGAGAGGTGTGGATGGTGGATGTACAGTGTGTGGTGCTGTATGGACTCCACACTATAAGGAGAGGTGTGGATGGAGGATGTACAGTGTGTGGTGCTGTATGGGCTCCACACTATAAGGAGAGGTGTGGATGGTGGATGTACAGTGTGTGGTGCTGTATGGACTCCACACTATAAGGAGAGGTGTGGATAGTGGATGTACAGTGTGTGGTGCTGTATGGACTCCACACTATAAGGAGAGGTGTGGATGGAGGATGTACAGTGTGTGGTGCTGTATGGGCTCCACACTATAAGGAGAGGTGTGGATGGAGGATGTACAGTGTGTGGTGCTGTATGGACTCCACACTATAAGGAGAGGTGTGGATGGTGGATGCACAGTGTGTGGTGCTGTATGGGCTCCACACTATAAGGAGAGGTGTGGATGGAGGATGTACAGTGTGTGGTGCTGTATGGACTCCACACTATAAGGAGAGGTGTGGATGGAGGATGTACAGTGTGTGGTGCTGTATGGACTCCACACTATAAGGAGAGGTGTGGATGGTGGATGTACAGTGTGTGGTGCTGTATGGAATCCACACTATAAGGAGAGGTGTGGATGGAGGATGTACAGTGTGTTGTGCTGTATGGACTCCACACTATAAGGAGAGGTGAGGATGGTGGATGTACAGTGTGTGGTGCTGTATGGACTCCACACTATAAGGAGAGGTGTGGATGGAGGATCTACAGTGTGTGGTGCTGTATGGGCTCCACACTATAAGGAGAGGTGTGGATGGAGGATGTACAGTGTGTGGTGCTGTATGGGCTCCACACTATAAGGAGAGGTGTGGATGGTGGATGTACAGTGTGTGGTGCTGTATGGGCTCCACACTATAAGGAGAGGTGTGGATGGTGGATGTACAGTGTGTGGTGCTGTATGGACTCCACACTATAAGGAGAGGTGTGGATGGTGGATGTACAGTGTGTGGTGCTGTATGGACTCCACACTATAAGGAGAGGTGTGGATGGAGGATGTACAGTGTGTGGTGCTGTATGGGCTCCACACTATAAGGAGAGGTGTGGATGGTGGATGTACAGTGTGTGGTGCTGTATGGACTCCACACTATAAGGAGAGGTGTGGATAGTGGATGTACAGTGTGTGGTGCTGTATGGACTCCACACTATAAGGAGAGGTGTGGATGGAGGATGTACAGTGTGTGGTGCTGTATGGGCTCCACACTATAAGGAGAGGTGTGGATGGAGGATGTACAGTGTGTGGTGCTGTATGGACTCCACACTATAAGGAGAGGTGTGGATGGTGGATGCACAGTGTGTGGTGCTGTATGGGCTCCACACTATAAGGAGAGGTGTGGATGGAGGATGTACAGTGTGTGGTGCTGTATGGACTCCACACTATAAGGAGAGGTGTGGATGGAGGATGTACAGTGTGTGGTGCTGTATGGACTCCACACTATAAGGAGAGGTGTGGATGGTGGATGTACAGTGTGTTGTGCTGTATGGAATCCACACTATAAGGAGAGGTGTGGATGGAGGATGTACAGTGTGTTGTGCTGTATGGACTCCACACTATAAGGAGAGGTGAGGATGGTGGATGTACAGTGTGTGGTGCTGTATGGACTCCACACTATAAGGAGAGGTGTGGATGGAGGATCTACAGTGTGTGGTGCTGTATGGGCTCCACACTATAAGGAGAGGTGTGGATGGAGGATGTACAGTGTGTGGTGCTGTATGGGCTCCACACTATAAGGAGAGGTGTGGATGGTGGATGTACAGTGTGTGGTGCTGTATGGGCTCCACACTATAAGGAGAGGTGTGGATGGTGGATGTACAGTGTGTGGTGCTGTATGGACTCCACACTATAAGGAGAGGTGTGGATGGAGGATGTACAGTGTGTGGTGCTGTATGGACTCCACACTATAAGGAGAGGTGTGGATGGTGGATGCACAGTGTGTGGTGTTGTATGGACTCCACACTATAAGGAGAGGTGTAGATGGAGGATGTACAGTGTGTGGTGCTGTATGGACTCCACACTATAAGGAGAGGTGTGGATGGTGAATGTACAGTGTGTGGTGCTGTATGGACTCCACACTATAAGGAGAGGTGTGGATGGTGGATGTACAGTGTGTGGTGATGTATGGACTCCACACTATAAGGAGAGGTGTGGATGGTGGATGCACAGTGTGTGGTGTTGTATGGGCTCCACACTATAAGGAGAGGTGTGGATGGTGAATGTACAGTGTGTGGTGCTGTATGGACTCCACACTATAAGGAGAGGTGTGGATGGAGGATGTACAGTGTGTGGTGCTGTATGGACTCCACACTATAAGGAGAGGTGTGGATGGTGGATGCACAGTGTGTGGTGCTGTATGGGCTCCACACTATAAGGAGAGGTGTGGATGGTGGATGTACAGTGTATGGTGCTGTATGGACTCCACACTATAAGGAGAGGTGTGGATGGTGGATGTACAGTGTGTGGTGCTGTATGGACTCCACACTATAAGGAGAGGTGTGGATGGTGGATGTACAGTGTATGGTGCTGTATGGACTCCACACTATAAGGAGAGGTGTGGATGGTGGATGTACAGTGTGTGGTGCTGTATGGACTCCACACTATAAGGAGAGGTGTTGATGTTGGATGTACAGTGTATGGTGCTGTATGGACTCCACACTATAAGGAGAGGTGTGGATGGAGGATGCACAGTGTGTGGTGCTGTATGGGCTCCACACTATAAGGAGAGGTGTGGATGGTGGATGTACAGTGTATGGTGCTGTATGGACTCCACACTATAAGGAGAGGTGTGGATGGTGGATGTACAGTGTGTGGTGCTGTATGGACTCCACACTATAAGGAGAGGTGTGGATGGTGGATGTACAGTGTGTGGTGCTGTATGGGCTCCACACTATAAGGAGAGGTGTGGATGGTGGATGTAAAGTGTGCGGTGCTGTATGGACTCCACACTATAAGGAGAGGTGTGGATGGTGGATGTACAGTGTGTGGTGCTGTATGGACTCCACACTATAAGGAGAGGTGTGGATGGTGGATGTACAGTGTGTGGTGCTGTATGGACTCCACACTATAAGGAGAGGTGTGGATTGAGGATGTACAGTGTGTGGTGCTGTATGGACTCCACACTATAAGGAGAGGTGTGGATGGTGGATGTACAGTGTGTGGTGCTGTATGGGCTCCACACTATAAGGAGAGGTGTGGATGGAGGATGTACAGTGTGTGGTGATGTATGGACTCCACACTATAAGGAGAGGTGTGGATGGTGGATGTACAGTGTGTGGTGCTGTATGGACTCCACACTATAAGGAGAGGTGTGGATGGAGGATGTACAGTGTATGGTGCTGTATGGACTCCACACTATAAGGAGAGGTGTGGATGGTGGATGTACAGTGTGTGGTGCTGTATGGACTCCACACTATAAGGAGAGGTGTGGATGGAGGATGTACAGTGTGTGGTGCTGTATGGACTCCACACTATAAGGAGAGGTGTGGATGGAGGATGTACAGTGTGTGGTGCTGTATGGACTCCACACTATAAGGAGAGGTGTGGATGGAGGATGTACAGTGTGTGGTGCTGTATGGACTCCACACTATAAGGAGAGGTGTGGATGGAGGATGTACAGTGTATGGTGCTGTATGGACTCCACACTATAAGGAGAGGTGTGGATGGTGGATGCACAGTGTGTGGTGCTGTATGGACTCCACACTATAAGGAGAGGTGTGGATGGAGGATGTACAGTGTGTGGTGCTGTATGGACTCCACAATATAAGGAGAGGTGTGGATGGAGGATGTACAGTGTGTGGTGCTGTATGGACTCCACACTATAAGGATAGGTGTGGATGGTGGATGTACAGTGTGTGGTGCTGTATGGACTCCACACTATAAGGAGAGGTGTGGATGGTGGATGTACAGTGTGTGGTGTTGTATGGACTCCACACTATAAGGAGAGGTGTGGATGGTGGATGTACAGTGTGTGGTGTTGTATGGACTCCACACTATAAGGAGAGGTGTGGATGGTGGATGTACAGTGTGTGGTGCTGTATGGACTCCACACTATAAGGAGAGGTGTGGATGGAGGATGCACAGTGTGTGGTGCTGTATGGACTCCACACTATAAGGAGAGGTGTGGATGGAGGATGTACAGTGTGTGGTGCTGTATGGGCTCCACACTATAAGGAGAGGTGTGGATGGAGGATGTACAGTGTGTGGTGCTGTATGGACTCCACACTATAAGGAGAGGTGTGGATGGAGGATGTACAGTGTGTGGTGCTGTATGGACTCCACACTATAAGGAGAGGTGTGGATGGAGGATGTACAGTGTGTGGTGCTGTATGGACTCCACACTATAAGGAGAGGTGTGGATGGAGGATGCACAGTGTGTGGTGCTGTATGGACTCCACACTATAAGGAGAGGTGTGGATGGAGGATGTACAGTGTGTGGTGCTGTATGGGCTCCACACTATAAGGAGAGGTGTGGATGGAGGATGTACAGTGTGTGGTGCTGTATGGGCTCCACACTATAAGGAGAGGTGTGGATGGAGGATGTACAGTGTGTGGTGCTGTATGGACTCCACACTATAAGGAGAGGTGTGGATGGAGGATGCACAGTGTGTGGTGCTGTATGGACTCCACACTATAAGGAGAGGTGTGGATGGAGGATGTACAGTGTGTGGTGCTGTATGGGCTCCACACTATAAGGAGAGGTGTGGATGGAGGATGTACAGTGTGTGGTGCTGTATGGACTCCACACTATAAGGAGAGGTGTGGATGGAGGATGCACAGTGTGTGGTGCTGTATGGACTCCACACTATAAGGAGAGGTGTGGATGGAGGATGTACAGTGTGTGGTGCTGTATGGGCTCCACACTATAAGGAGAGGTGTGGATGGAGGATGTACAGTGTGTGGTGCTGTATGGGCTCCACACTATAAGGAGAGGTGTGGATGGAGGATGTACAGTGTGTGGTGCTGTATGGACTCCACACTATAAGGAGAGGTGTGGATGGAGGATGTACAGTGTGTGGTGCTGTATGGGCTCCACACTATAAGGAGAGGTGTGGATGGAGGATGTACAGTGTGTGGTGATGTATGGGCTCCACACTATATGGAGAGGTGTGGATGGTGGATGTACAGTGTGTGGTGCTGTATGGACTCCACACTATAAGGAGAGGTGTGGAGGGAGGATGTACAGTGTATGGTGCTGTATGGACTCCACACTATAAGGAGAGGTGTGGATGGTGGATGTACAGTGTGTGGTGCTGTATGGACTCCACACTATAAGGAGAGGTGTGGATGGTGGATGTACAGTGTGTGGTGTTGTATGGACTCCACACTATAAGGAGAGGTGTGGATGGTGGATGTACAGTGTGTGGTGCTGTATGGACTCCACACTATAAGGAGAGGTGTGGATGGTGGATGTACAGTGTGTGGTGATGTATGGGCTCCACACTATAAGGAGAGGTGTGGATGGAGGATGTACAGTGTGTGGTGTTGTATGGGCTCCACACTATAAGGAGAGGTGTGGATGGTGGATGTACAGTGTGTGGTGCTGTATGGGCTCCACACTATAAGGAGAGGTGTGGATGGAGGATGTACAGTGTGTGGTGCTGTATGGACTCCACACTATAAGGAGAGGTGTGGATGGAGGATGTACAGTGTGTGGTGCTGTATGGACTCCACACTATAAGGAGAGGTGTGGATGGAGGATGTACAGTGTATGGTGCTGTATGGACTCCACACTATAAGGAGAGGTGTGGATGGAGGATGTACAGTGTGTGGTGCTGTATGGACTCCACACTATAAGGAGAGGTGTGGATGGAGGATGTACAGTGTGTGGTGCTGTATGGACTCCACACTATAAGGAGAGGTGTGGATGGAGGATGTACAGTGTGTGGTGCTGTATGGGCTCCACACTATAAGGAGAGGTGTGGATGGTGGATGTACAGTGTGTGGTGCTGTATGGGCTCCACACTATAAGGAGAGGTGTGGATGGTGGATGTACAGTGTGTGGTGATGTATGGGCTCCACACTATAAGGAGAGGTGTGGATGGTGGATGTACAGTGTGTGGTGCTGTATGGGCTCCACACTATAAGGAGAGGTGTGGATGGAGGATGTACAGTGTGTGGTGCTGTATGGACTCCACACTATAAGGAGAGGTGTGGATGGAGGATGTACAGTGTGTGGTGCTGTATGGACTCCACACTATAAGGAGAGGTGTGGATGGAGGATGTACAGTGTGTGGTGCTGTATGGACTCCACACTATAAGGAGAGGTGTGGATGGTGGATGTACAGTGTGTGGTGCTGTATGGGCTCCACACTATAAGGAGAGGTGTGGATGGTGGATGTACAGTGTGTGGTGCTGTATGGGCTCCACACTATAAGGAGAGGTGTGGATGGTGGATGTACAGTGTGTGGTGTTGTATGGGCTCCACACTATAAGGAGAGGTGAGGATGGTGGATGTACAGTGTGTGGTGCTGTATGGGCTCCACACTATAAGGAGAGGTGTGGATGGTGGATGTACAGTGTGTGGTGCTGTATGGACTCCACACTATAAGGAGAGGTGTGGATGGAGGATGTACAGTGTGTGGTGCTGTATGGACTCCACACTATAAGGAGAGGTGTGGATGGAGGATGTACAGTGTGTGGTGCTGTATGGGCTCCACACTATAAGGAGAGGTGTGGATGGTGGATGTACAGTGTGTGGTGCTGTATGGGCTCCACACTATAAGGAGAGGTGAGGATGGTGGATGTACAGTGTGTGGTGCTGTATGGACTCCACACTATAAGGAGAGGTGTGGATGGTGGATGTACAGTGTGTGGTGCTGTATGGACTCCACACTATAAGGAGAGGTGTGGATGGTGGATGTACAGTGTGTGGTGATGTATGGACTCCACACTATAAGGAGAGGTGTGGATGGAGGATGTACAGTGTGTGGTGCTGTATGGGCTCCACACTATAAGGAGAGGTGTGGATGGAGGATGTACAGTGTGTGGTGCTGTATGGACTCCACACTATAAGGAGAGGTGTGGATGGAGGATGTACAGTGTGTGGTGCTGTATGGGCTCCACACTATAAGGAGAGGTGTGGATGGAGGATGTACAGTGTGTGGTGATGTATGGACTCCACACTATAAGGAGAGGTGTGGATGGAGGATGCACAGTGTGTGGTGATGTATGGGCTCCACACTATAAGGAGAGGTGTGGATGGAGGATGTACAGTGTGTGGTGCTGTATGGGCTCCACACTATAAGGAGAGGTGTGGATGGAGGATGTACAGTGTGTGGTGATGTATGGGCTCCACACTATAAGGAGAGGTGTGGATGGAGGATGTACAGTGTGTGGTGATGTATGGGCTCCACACTATAAGGAGAGGTGTGGATGGAGGATGTACAGTGTGTGGTGCTGTATGGGCTCCACACTATAAGGAGAGGTGTGGATGGAGGATGCACAGTGTGTGGTGATGTATGGACTCCACACTATAAGGAGAGGTGTGGATGGAGGATGTACAGTGTGTGGTGCTGTATGGGCTCCACACTATAAGGAGAGGTGTGGATGGTGGATGTACAGTGTGTGGTGCTGTATGGACTCCACACTATAAGGAGAGGTGTGGATGGTGGATTTACAGTATGTGGTGTTGTATGGGCTCCACACTATAAGGAGAGGTGTGGATGGAGGATGTACAGTGTGTGGTGCTGTATGGGCTCCACACTATAAGGAGAGGTGTGGATGGTGGATGCACAGTGTGTGGTGCTGTATGGGCTCCACACTATAAGGAGAGGTGTGGATGGTGAATGTACAGTGTGTGGTGCTGTATGGGCTCCACACTATAAGGAGAGGTGTGGATGGAGGATGTACAGTGTATGGTGCTGTATGGACTCCACACTATAAGGAGAGGTGTGGATGCTGGATGCACAGTGTGTGGTGCTGTATGGACTCCACACTATAAGGAGAGGTGTGGATGGAGGATGTACAGTGTGTGGTGATGTATGGGCTCCACACTATATGGAGAGGTGTGGATGGTGGATGCACAGTGTGTGGTGCTGTATGGGCTCCACACTATAAGGAGAGGTGTGGATGGAGGATGTACAGTGTGTGGTGATGTATGGGCTCCACACTATATGGAGAGGTGTGGATGGTGGATGTACAGTGTGTGGTGCTGTATGGACTCCACACTATAAGGAGAGGTGTGGATGGTGGATGCACAGTGTGTGGTGCTGTATGGGCTCCACACTATAAGGAGAGGTGTGGATGGTGGATGTACAGTGTGTGGTGATGTATGGGCTCCACACTATAAGGAGAGGTGTGGATGGAGGATGTACAGTGTGTGGTGATGTATGGGCTCCACACTATAAGGAGAGGTGTGGATGGTGGATGTACAGTGTGTGGTGCTGTATGGACTCCACACTATAAGGAGAGGTGTGGATGGTGGATGTACAGTGTGTGGTGCTGTATGGACTCCACACTATAAGGAGAGGTGTGGATGGTGGATGCACAGTGTGTGGTGCTGTATGGGCTCCACACTATAAGGAGAGGTGTGGATGGTGGATGTACAGTGTGTGGTGATGTATGGGCTCCACACTATAAGGAGAGGTGTGGATGGAGGATGTACAGTGTGTGGTGATGTATGGGCTCCACACTATAAGGAGAGGTGTGGATGGTGGATGTACAGTGTGTGGTGCTGTATGGACTCCACACTATATGGAGAGGTGTGGATGGTGGATGTACAGTGTGTGGTGCTGTATGGACTCCACACTATAAGGAGAGGTGTGGATGGTGGATGCACAGTGTGTGGTGCTGTATGGACTCCACACTATAAGGAGAGGTGTGGATGGTGGATGCACAGTGTGTGGTGCTGTATGGGCTCCACACTATAAGGAGAGGTGTGGATGGAGGATGTACAGTGTGTGGTGCTGTATGGACTCCACAATATAAGGAGAGGTGTGGATGGTGGATGTACAGTGTATGGTGCTGTATGGACTCCACACTATAAGGAGAGGTGTGGATGGTGGATGTACAGTGTGTGGTGCTGTATGGACTCCACAATATAAGGAGAGGTGTGGATGGTGGATGCACAGTGTGTGGTGCTGTATGGACTCCACAATATAAGGAGAGGTGTGGATGGTGGATGTACAGTGTGTGGTGCTGTATGGACTCCACACTATAAGGAGAGGTGTGGATGGAGGATGTACAGTGTGTGGTGCTGTATGGACTCCACACTATAAGGAGAGGTGTGGATGGTGGATGTACAGTGTGTGGTGCTGTATGGGCTCCACACTATAAGGAGAGGTGTGGATGGTGGATGTACAGTGTGTGGTGCTGTATGGACTCCACACTATAAGGAGAGGTGTGGATGGTGGATGTACAGTGTGTGGTGCTGTATGGACTCCACAATATAAGGAGAGGTGTGGATGGTGGATGCACAGTGTGTGGTGCTGTATGGACTCCACACTATAAGGAGAGGTGTGGATGGTGGATGCACAGTGTGTGGTGCTGTATGGACTCCACACTATAAGGAGAGGTGTGGATGGAGGATGTACAGTGTGTGGTGCTGTATGGACTCCACAATATAAGGAGAGGTGTGGATGGTGGATGTACAGTGTATGGTGCTGTATGGACTCCACACTATAAGGAGAGGTGTGGATGGTGGATGTACAGTGTGTGGTGCTGTATGGACTCCACAATATAAGGAGAGGTGTGGATGGTGGATGCACAGTGTGTGGTGCTGTATGGACTCCACAATATAAGGAGAGGTGTGGATGGTGGATGTACAGTGTGTGGTGCTGTATGGACTCCACACTATAAGGAGAGGTGTGGATGGAGGATGTACAGTGTGTGGTGCTGTATGGACTCCACACTATAAGGAGAGGTGTGGATGGTGGATGTACAGTGTGTGGTGCTGTATGGGCTCCACACTATAAGGAGAGGTGTGGATGGTGGATGTACAGTGTGTGGTGCTGTATGGACTCCACACTATAAGGAGAGGTGTGGATGGTGGATGTACAGTGTATGGTGCTGTATGGACTCCACAATATAAGGAGAGGTGTGGATGGTGGATGCACAGTGTGTGGTGCTGTATGGACTCCACAATATAAGGAAAGGTGTGGATGGTGGATGTACAGTGTGTGGTGCTGTATGGACTCCACACTATAAGGAGAGGTGTGGATGGTGGATGTACAGTGTGTGGTGCTGTATGGACTCCACACCATAAGGAGAGGTGTGGATGGTGGATGTACAGTGTGTGGTGCTGTATGGACTCCACAATATAAGGAGAGGTGTGGATGGTGGATGTACAGTGTATGGTGCTGTATGGACTCCACACTATAAGGAGAGGTGTGGATGGTGGATGTACAGTGTGTGGTGCTGTATGGACTCCACACTATAAGGAGAGGTGTGGATGGAGGATGCACAGTGTGTGGTGCTGTATGGACTCCACACTATAAGGAGAGGTGTGGATGGTGGATGTACAGTGTGTGGTGCTGTATGGACTCCACACTATAAGGAGAGGTGTGGATGGTGGATGTACAGTGTGTGGTGCTGTATGGACTCCACAATATAAGGAGAGGTGTGGATGGTGGATGTACAGTGTGTGGTGCTGTATGGGCTCCACACTATAAGGAGAGGTGTGGATGGTGGATGTACAGTGTGTGGTGCTGTATGGGCTCCACACTATAAGGAGAGGTGTGGATGGTGGATGTACAGTGTATGGTGCTGTATGGACTCCACACTATAAGGAGAGGTGTGGATGGAGGATGTACAGTGTGTGGTGCTGTATGGGCTGCACACTATAAGGAGAGGTGTGGATGGAGGATGTACAGTGTGTGGTGCTGTATGGGCTCCACACTATAAGGAGAGGTGTGGATGGAGGATGTACAGTGTGTGGTGCTGTATGGACTCCACACTATAAGGAGAGGTGTGGATGGAGGATGTACAGTGTGTGGTGCTGTATGGACTCCACACTATAAGGAGAGGTGTGGATGGTGGATGTACAGTGTGTGGTGTTGTATGGGCTCCACACTATAAGGAGAGGTGTGGATGGTGGATGTACAGTGTGTGGTGATGTATGGACTCCACACTATAAGGAGAGGTGTGGATGGTGGATGTACAGTGTGTGGTGATGTATGGACTCCACACTATAAGGAGAGGTGTGGATGGAGGATGTACAGTGTGTGGTGCTGTATGGACTCCACACTATAAGGAGAGGTGTGGATGGTGGATATACAGTGTGTGGTGATGTATGGACTCCACACTATAAGGAGAGGTGTGGATGGAGGATGTACAGTGTGTGGTGCTGTATGGGCTCCACACTATAAGGAGAGGTGTGGATGGTGGATGCACAGTGTGTGGTGCTGTATGGGCTCCACACTATAAGGAGAGGTGTGGATGGAGGATGTACAGTGTGTGGTGATGTATGGGCTCCACACTATATGGAGAGGTGTGGATGGTGGATGTACAGTGTGTGGTGCTGTATGGACTCCACACTATAAGGAGAGGTGTGGATGGTGGATGCACAGTGTGTGGTGCTGTATGGGCTCCACACTATAAGGAGAGGTGTGGATGGTGGATGTACAGTGTGTGGTGATGTATGGGCTCCACACTATAAGGAGAGGTGTGGATGGAGGATGTACAGTGTGTGGTGATGTATGGGCTCCACACTATAAGGAGAGGTGTGGATGGTGGATGTACAGTGTGTGGTGCTGTATGGACTCCACACTATAAGGAGAGGTGTGGATGGTGGATGTACAGTGTGTGGTGCTGTATGGACTCCACACTATAAGGAGAGGTGTGGATGGTGGATGCACAGTGTGTGGTGCTGTATGGGCTCCACACTATAAGGAGAGGTGTGGATGGTGGATGTACAGTGTGTGGTGATGTATGGGCTCCACACTATAAGGAGAGGTGTGGATGGAGGATGTACAGTGTGTGGTGATGTATGGGCTCCACACTATAAGGAGAGGTGTGGATGGTGGATGTACAGTGTGTGGTGCTGTATGGACTCCACACTATATGGAGAGGTGTGGATGGTGGATGTACAGTGTGTGGTGCTGTATGGACTCCACACTATAAGGAGAGGTGTGGATGGTGGATGCACAGTGTGTGGTGCTGTATGGACTCCACACTATAAGGAGAGGTGTGGATGGTGGATGCACAGTGTGTGGTGCTGTATGGGCTCCACACTATAAGGAGAGGTGTGGATGGAGGATGTACAGTGTGTGGTGCTGTATGGACTCCACAATATAAGGAGAGGTGTGGATGGTGGATGTACAGTGTATGGTGCTGTATGGACTCCACACTATAAGGAGAGGTGTGGATGGTGGATGTACAGTGTGTGGTGCTGTATGGACTCCACAATATAAGGAGAGGTGTGGATGGTGGATGCACAGTGTGTGGTGCTGTATGGACTCCACAATATAAGGAGAGGTGTGGATGGTGGATGTACAGTGTGTGGTGCTGTATGGACTCCACACTATAAGGAGAGGTGTGGATGGAGGATGTACAGTGTGTGGTGCTGTATGGACTCCACACTATAAGGAGAGGTGTGGATGGTGGATGTACAGTGTGTGGTGCTGTATGGGCTCCACACTATAAGGAGAGGTGTGGATGGTGGATGTACAGTGTGTGGTGCTGTATGGACTCCACACTATAAGGAGAGGTGTGGATGGTGGATGTACAGTGTGTGGTGCTGTATGGACTCCACAATATAAGGAGAGGTGTGGATGGTGGATGCACAGTGTGTGGTGCTGTATGGACTCCACACTATAAGGAGAGGTGTGGATGGTGGATGCACAGTGTGTGGTGCTGTATGGACTCCACACTATAAGGAGAGGTGTGGATGGAGGATGTACAGTGTGTGGTGCTGTATGGACTCCACAATATAAGGAGAGGTGTGGATGGTGGATGTACAGTGTATGGTGCTGTATGGACTCCACACTATAAGGAGAGGTGTGGATGGTGGATGTACAGTGTGTGGTGCTGTATGGACTCCACAATATAAGGAGAGGTGTGGATGGTGGATGCACAGTGTGTGGTGCTGTATGGACTCCACAATATAAGGAGAGGTGTGGATGGTGGATGTACAGTGTGTGGTGCTGTATGGACTCCACACTATAAGGAGAGGTGTGGATGGAGGATGTACAGTGTGTGGTGCTGTATGGACTCCACACTATAAGGAGAGGTGTGGATGGTGGATGTACAGTGTGTGGTGCTGTATGGGCTCCACACTATAAGGAGAGGTGTGGATGGTGGATGTACAGTGTGTGGTGCTGTATGGACTCCACACTATAAGGAGAGGTGTGGATGGTGGATGTACAGTGTGTGGTGCTGTATGGACTCCACAATATAAGGAGAGGTGTGGATGGTGGATGCACAGTGTGTGGTGCTGTATGGACTCCACAATATAAGGAAAGGTGTGGATGGTGGATGTACAGTGTGTGGTGCTGTATGGACTCCACACTATAAGGAGAGGTGTGGATGGTGGATGTACAGTGTGTGGTGCTGTATGGACTCCACACCATAAGGAGAGGTGTGGATGGTGGATGTACAGTGTGTGGTGCTGTATGGACTCCACAATATAAGGAGAGGTGTGGATGGTGGATGTACAGTGTATGGTGCTGTATGGACTCCACACTATAAGGAGAGGTGTGGATGGTGGATGTACAGTGTGTGGTGCTGTATGGACTCCACACTATAAGGAGAGGTGTGGATGGAGGATGCACAGTGTGTGGTGCTGTATGGACTCCACACTATAAGGAGAGGTGTGGATGGTGGATGTACAGTGTGTGGTGCTGTATGGACTCCACACTATAAGGAGAGGTGTGGATGGTGGATGTACAGTGTGTGGTGCTGTATGGACTCCACAATATAAGGAGAGGTGTGGATGGTGGATGTACAGTGTGTGGTGCTGTATGGGCTCCACACTATAAGGAGAGGTGTGGATGGTGGATGTACAGTGTGTGGTGCTGTATGGGCTCCACACTATAAGGAGAGGTGTGGATGGTGGATGTACAGTGTATGGTGCTGTATGGACTCCACACTATAAGGAGAGGTGTGGATGGAGGATGTACAGTGTGTGGTGCTGTATGGGCTGCACACTATAAGGAGAGGTGTGGATGGAGGATGTACAGTGTGTGGTGCTGTATGGGCTCCACACTATAAGGAGAGGTGTGGATGGAGGATGTACAGTGTGTGGTGCTGTATGGACTCCACACTATAAGGAGAGGTGTGGATGGAGGATGTACAGTGTGTGGTGCTGTATGGACTCCACACTATAAGGAGAGGTGTGGATGGTGGATGTACAGTGTGTGGTGCTGTATGGGCTCCACACTATAAGGAGAGGTGTGGATGGTGGATGTACAGTGTGTGGTGATGTATGGGCTCCACACTATAAGGAGAGGTGTGGATGGTGGATGTACAGTGTGTGGTGATGTATGGGCTCCACACTATAAGGAGAGGTGTGGATGGAGGATGTACAGTGTGTGGTGCTGTATGGACTCCACACTATAAGGAGAGGTGTGGATGGAGGATGTACAGTGTGTGGTGCTGTATGGACTCCACACTATAAGGAGAGGTGTGGATGGTGGATGTACAATGTGTGGTGTTGTATGGGCTCCACACTATAAGGAGAGGTGTGGATGGTGGATGTACAGTGTGTGGTGCTGTATGGACTCCACACTATAAGGAGAGGTGTGGATGGAGGATGCACAGTGTGTGGTGCTGTATGGACTCCACACTATAAGGAGAGGTGTGGATGGTGAATGTACAGTGTATGGTGCCGTATGGACTCCACACTATAAGGAGAGGTATGGATGGTGGATGTACAGTGTGTGGTGCTGTATGGACTCCACACTATAAGGAGAGGTGTGGATGGAGGATGTACAGTGTGTGGTGATGTATGGACTCCACACTATAAGGAGAGGTGTGGATGGAGGATGTACAGTGTGTGGTGATGTATGGACTCCACACTATAAGGAGAGGTGTGGATGGAGGATGTACAGTGTGTGGTGCTGTATGGACTCCACACTATAAGGAGAGGTGTGGATGGTGGATGTACAGTGTGTGGTGCTGTATGGACTCCACAATATAAGGAGAGGTGTGGATGGTGGATGTACAGTGTGTGGTGCTGTATAGGCTCCACACTATAAGGAGAGGTGTGGATGGAGGATGCACAGTGTGTGGTGCTGTATGGACTCCACACTATAAGGAGAGGTGTGGATGGTGGATGCACAGTGTGTGGTGCTGTATGGACTCCACACTATAAGGAGAGGTGTGGATGGTGTATATACAGTGTGTGGTGCTGTATGGGCTCCACACTATAAGGAGAGGTGTGGATGGTGGATGTACAGTGTGTGGTGCTGTATG
The DNA here is from genome assembly GCF_048569485.1 of Anomaloglossus baeobatrachus. Taxonomy (NCBI): domain Eukaryota; kingdom Metazoa; phylum Chordata; class Amphibia; order Anura; family Aromobatidae; genus Anomaloglossus; species Anomaloglossus baeobatrachus. The sequence goes on along the minus strand of NC_134364.1, from coordinate 8,587,803 downwards.
GGCTCCACACTATAAGGAGAGGTGTGGATGGTGGATGTACAGTGTGTGGTGCTGTATGGACTCCACAATATAAGGAGAGGTGTGGATGGAGGATGTACAGTGTGTGGTGCTGTATGGACTCCACACTATAAGGAGAGGTGTGGATGGTGGATGTACAGTGTGTGGTGCTGTATAGGCTCCACACTATAAGGAGAGGTGTGGATGGAGGATGTACAGTGTGTGGTGATGTATAGGCTCCACACTATAAGGAGAGGTGTGGATGGAGGATGTACAGTGTGTGGTGCTGTATAGGCTCCACACTATAAGGAGAGGTGTGGATGGAGGATGTACAGTGTGTGGTGCTGTATAGGCTCCACACTATAAGGAGAGGTGTGGATGGAGGATGTACAGTGTGTGGTGCTGTATAGGCTCCACACTATAAGGAGAGGTGTGGATGGAGGATGTACAGTGTGTGGTGCTGTATAGGCTCCACACTATAAGGAGAGGTGTGGATGGAGGATGTACAGTGTGTGGTGCTGTATGGACTCCACACTATAAGGAGAGGTGTGGATGGTGGATGTACAGTGTGTGGTGCTGTATGGACTCCACACTATAAGGAGAGGTATGGATGGTGGATGTACAGTGTGTGGTGCTGTATGGACTCCACACTATAAGGAGAGGTGTGGATGGTGGATGTACAGTGTGTGGTGATGTATGGACTCCACACTATAAAGAGAGGTGTGGATGGAGGATGTACAGTGTGTGGTGCTGTATGGGCTCCACACTATAAGGAGAGGTGTGGATGGTGGATGTACAGTGTGTGGTGATGTATGGGCTCCACACTATAAGGAGAGGTGTGGATGGTGGATGTACAGTGTGTGGTGCTGTATGGGCTCCACACTATAAGGAGAGGTGTGGATGGAGGATGTACAGTGTGTGGTGATGTATGGGCTCCACACTATAAGGAGAGGTGTGGATGGTGGATGTACAGTGTGTGGTGCTGTATGGGCTCCACACTATAAGGAGAGGTGTGGATGGTGGATGTACAGTGTGTGGTGATGTATGGGCTCCACACTATAAGGAGAGGTGTGGATGGAGGATGTACAGTGTGTGGTGCTGTATGGGCTCCACACTATAAGGAGAGGTGTGGATGGTGGATGTACAGTGTGTGGTGCTGTATGGGCTCCACACTATAAGGAGAGGTGTGGATGGTGGATGTACAGTGTGTGGTGCTGTATGGACTCCACACTATAAGGAGGGGTGTGGATGGTGGATGTACAGTGTGTGGTGCTGTATGGGCTCCACACTATAAGGAGAGGTGTGGATGGTGGATGTACAGTGTGTGGTGATGTATGGGCTCCACACTATAAGGAGAGGTGTGGATGGTGGATGTACAGTGTGTGGTGCTGTATGGGCTCCACACTATAAGGAGAGGTGTGGATGGAGGATGTACAGTGTGTGGTGCTGTATGGGCTCCACACTATAAGGAGGGGTGTGGATGGTGGATGTACAGTGTGTGGTGCTGTATGGGCTCCACACTATAAGGAGAGGTGTGGATGGAGGATGTACAGTGTGTGGTGCTGTATGGGCTCCACACTATAAGGAGAGGTGTGGATGGTGGATGTACAGTGTGTGGTGCTGTATGGACTCCACACTATAAGGAGGGGTGTGGATGGTGGATGTACAGTGTGTGGTGCTGTATGGGCTCCACACTATAAGGAGAGGTGTGGATGGTGGATGTACAGTGTGTGGTGATGTATGGGCTCCACACTATAAGGAGAGGTGTGGATGGTGGATGTACAGTGTGTGGTGCTGTATGGGCTCCACACTATAAGGAGAGGTGTGGATGGAGGATGTACAGTGTGTGGTGCTGTATGGGCTCCACACTATAAGGAGAGGTGTGGATGGAGGATGTACAGTGTGTGGTGCTGTATGGGCTCCACACTATAAGGAGAGGTGTGGATGGTGGATGTACAGTGTGTGGTGATGTATGGGCTCCACACTATAAGGAGAGGTGTGGATGGAGGATGTACAGTGTGTGGTGCTGTATGGGCTCCACACTATAAGGAGAGGTGTGGATGGTGGATGTACAGTGTGTGGTGCTGTATGGGCTCCACACTATAAGGAGAGGTGTGGATGGTGGATGTACAGTGTGTGGTGCTGTATGGACTCCACACTATAAGGAGGGGTGTGGATGGTGGATGTACAGTGTGTGGTGCTGTATGGACTCCACACTATAAGGAGAGGTGTGGATGGAGGATGTACAGTGTGTGGTGCTGTATGGACTCCACACTATAAGGAGGGGTGTGGATGGTGGATGTACAGTGTATGGTGCTGTATGGGCTCCACACTATAAGGAGAGGTGTGGATGGTGGATGTACAGTGTGTGGTGCTGTATGGACTCCACACTATAAGGAGAGGTGTGGATGGAGGATGTACAGTGTGTGGTGATGTATGGACTCCACACTATAAGGAGAGGTGTGGATGGAGGATGTACAGTGTGTGGTGATGTATGGACTCCACACTATAAGGAGAGGTGTGGATGGTGAATGTACAGTGTGTGGTGCTGTATGGACTCCACACTATAAGGAGAGGTGTGGATGGTGGATGTACAGTGTGTGGTGCTGTATGGGCTCCACACTATAAGGAGAGGTGTGGATGGAGGATGTACAGTGTGTGGTGATGTATGGGCTCCACACTATAAGGAGAGGTGTGGATGGAGGATGTACAGTGTGTGGTGCTGTATGGGCTCCACACTATAAGGAGAGGTGTGGATGGAGGATGTACAGTGTGTGGTGCTGTATGGACTCCACACTATAAGGAGAGGTGTGGATGGAGGATGTACAGTGTGTGGTGATGTATGGGCTCCACACTATAAGGAGAGGTGTGGATGGAGGATGTACAGTGTGTGGTGATGTATGGGCTCCACACTATAAGGAGAGGTGTGGATGGAGGATGTACAGTGTGTGGTGCTGTATGGACTCCACACTATAAGGAGAGGTGTGGATGGTGGATGTACAGTGTGTGGTGCTGTATGGGCTCCACACTATAAGGAGAGGTGTGGATGGAGGATGTACAGTGTGTGGTGCTGTATGGACTCCACACTATAAGGAGAGGTGTGGATGGAGGATGTACAGTGTGTGGTGATGTATGGGCTCCACACTATAAGGAGAGGTGTGGATGGAGGATGTACAGTGTGTGGTGATGTATGGGCTCCACACTATAAGGAGAGGTGTGGATGGAGGATGTACAGTGTGTGGTGCTGTATGGGCTCCACACTATAAGGAGAGGTGTGGATGGTGGATGTACAGTGTGTGGTGCTGTATGGGCTCCACACTATAAGGAGAGGTGTGGATGGAGGATGTACAGTGTGTGGTGATGTATGGGCTCCACACTATAAGGAGAGGTGTGGATGGAGGATGTACAGTGTGTGGTGATGTATGGGCTCCACACTATAAGGAGAGGTGTGGATGGAGGATGTACAGTGTGTGGTGCTGTATGGGCTCCACACTATAACGAGAGGTGTGGATGGTGGATGTACAGTGTGTGGTGCTGTATGGACTCCACACTATAAGGAGAGGTGTGGATGGTGGATGTACAGTGTGTGGTGCTGTATGGACTCCACACTATAACGAGAGGTGTGGATGGTGGATGTACAGTGTGTGGTGCTGTATGGACTCCACACTATAAGGAGAGGTGTGGATGGTGGATGTACAGTGTGTGGTGCTGTATGGACTCCACACTATAAGGAGAGGTGTGGATGGTGGATGTACAGTGTGTGGTGATGTATGGACTCCACACTATAAGGAGAGGTGTGGATGGTGGATGTACAGTGTGTGGTGCTGTATGGGCTCCACACTATAAGGAGAGGTGTGGATGGAGGATGTACAGTGTGTGGTGCTGTATGGGCTCCACACTATAAGGAGGGGTGTGGATGGTGGATGTACAGTGTGTGGTGCTGTATGGGCTCCACACTATAAGGAGAGGTGTGGATGGAGGATGTACAGTGTGTGGTGCTGTATGGGCTCCACACTATAAGGAGAGGTGTGGATGGAGGATGTACAGTGTGTGGTGATGTATGGACTCCACACTATAAGGAGAGGTGTGGATGGTGGATGTACAGTGTGTGGTGCTGTATGGGCTCCACACTATAAGGAGAGGTGTGGATGGAGGATGTACAGTGTGTGGTGCTGTATGGGCTCCACACTATAAGGAGAGGTGTGGATGGTGGATGTACAGTGTGTGGTGCTGTATGGGCTCCACACTATAAGGAGAGGTGTGGATGGTGGATGTACAGTGTGTGGTGCTGTATGGACTCCACACTATAACGAGAGGTGTGGATGGTGGATGTACAGTGTGTGGTGCTGTATGGACTCCACACTATAAGGAGAGGTGTGGATGGTGGATGTACAGTGTGTGGTGCTGTATGGACTCCACACTATAAGGAGAGGTGTGGATGGTGGATGTACAGTGTGTGGTGATGTATGGACTCCACACTATAAGGAGAGGTGTGGATGGTGGATGTACAGTGTGTGGTGCTGTATGGGCTCCACACTATAAGGAGAGGTGTGGATGGAGGATGTACAGTGTGTGGTGCTGTATGGGCTCCACACTATAAGGAGGGGTGTGGATGGTGGATGTACAGTGTGTGGTGCTGTATGGGCTCCACACTATAAGGAGAGGTGTGGATGGAGGATGTACAGTGTGTGGTGCTGTATGGACTCCACACTATAAGGAGAGGTGTGGATGGTGGATATACAGTGTGTGGTGCTGTATGGACTCCACACTATAAGGAGAGGTGTGGATGGTGGATGTACAGTGTGTGGTGCTGTATGGGCTCCACACTATAAGGAGAGGTGTGGATGGTGGATGTACAGTGTGTGGTGCTGTATGGACTCCACACTATAAGGAGAGGTGTGGATGGAGGATGTACAGTGTGTGGTGATGTATGGGCTCCACACTATAAGGAGAGGTGTGGATGGAGGATGTACAGTGTGTGGTGCTGTATGGACTCCACACTATAAGGAGAGGTGTGGATGGTGGATGTACAGTGTGTGGTGCTGTATGGGCTCCACACTATAAGGAGGGGTGTGGATGGTGGATGTACAGTGTGTGGTGCTGTATGGACTCCACACTATAAGGAGAGGTGTGGATGGAGGATGTACAGTGTGTGGTGATGTATGGGCTCCACACTATAAGGAGAGGTGTGGATGGAGGATGTACAGTGTGTGGTGCTGTATGGGCTCCACACTATAAGGAGGGGTGTGGATGGTGGATGTACAGTGTGTGGTGCTGTATGGACTCCACACTATAAGGAGGGGTGTGGATGGTGGATGTACAGTGTGTGGTGATGTATGGGCTCCACACTATAAGGAGGGGTGTGGATGGTGTATATACAGTGTGTGGTGCTGTATGGGCTCCACACTATAAGGAGAGGTGTGGATGGTGGATGTACAGTGTGTGGTGCTGTATGGGCTCCACACTATAAGGAGGGGTGTGGATGGTGGATGTACAGTGTGTGGTGCTGTATGGACTCCACACTATAAGGAGGGGTGTGGATGGTGGATGTACAGTGTGTGGTGATGTATGGGCTCCACACTATAAGGAGGGGTGTGGATGGTGTATATACAGTGTGTGGTGCTGTATGGGCTCCACACTATAAGGAGAGGTGTGGATGGAGGATGTACAGTGTATGGTGCTGTATGGGCTCCACACTATAAGGAGAGGTGTGGATGGAGGATGTACAGTGTGTGGTGATGTATGGGCTCCACACTATAAGGAGAGGTGTGGATGGAGGATGTACAGTGTGTGGTGATGTATGGGCTCCACACTATAAGGAGAGGTGTGGATGGAGGATGTACAGTGTGTGGTGCTGTATGGGCTCCACACTATAAGGAGAGGTGTGGATGGAGGATGTACAGTGTATGGTGCTGTATGGACTCCACACTATAAGGAGAGGTGTGGATGGAGGATGTACAATGTGTGGTGCTGTATGGGCTCCACACTATAAGGAGAGGTGTGGATGGTGGATGTACAGTGTGTGGTGCTGTATGGACTCCACACTATAAGGAGAGGTGTGGATGGTGGATGTACAGTGTGTGGTGCTGTATGGGCTCCACACTATAAGGAGAGGTGTGGATGGAGGATGTACAGTGTGTGGTGCTGTATGGGCTCCACACTATAAGGAGAGGTGTGGATGGAGGATGTACAGTGTGTGGTGCTGTATGGACTCCACACTATAAGGAGAGGTGTGGATGGAGGATGTACAGTGTGTGGTGCTGTATGGACTCCACACTATAAGGAGGGGTGTGGATGGTGGATGTACAGTGTATGGTGCTGTATGGGCTCCACACTATAAGGAGAGGTGTGGATGGTGGATGTACAGTGTGTGGTGCTGTATGGGCTCCACACTATAAGGAGAGGTGTGGATGGTGGATGTACAGTGTGTGGTGCTGTATGGGCTCCACACTATAAGGAGAGGTGTGGATGGAGGATGTACAGTGTATGGTGCTGTATGGACTCCACACTATAAGGAGAGGTGTGGATGGAGGATGTACAATGTGTGGTGCTGTATGGGCTCCACACTATAAGGAGAGGTGTGGATGGAGGATGTACAGTGTGTGGTGCTGTATGGACTCCACACTATAAGGAGAGGTGTGGATGGAGGATGTACAGTGTGTGGTGCTGTATGGGCTCCACACTATAAGGAGAGGTGTGGATGGTGGATGTACAGTGTGTGGTGCTGTATGGGCTCCACACTATAAGGAGAGGTGTGGATGGTGGATGTACAGTGTGTGGTGCTGTATGGGCTCCACACTATAAGGAGAGGTGTGGATGGAGGATGTACAGTGTGTGGTGCTGTATGGACTCCACACTATAAGGAGAGGTGTGGATGGTGGATGTACAGTGTGTGGTGCTGTATGGACTCCACACTATAAGGAGAGGTGTGGATGGTGGATGTACAGTGTGTGGTGCATGCAGCAGCCATTCCTCCAGGTCCTCAGGGAGGGGGGGGGGGGGTGCAGAGTCTCACATTTGGCTCTTACCATCACATTCACCATGTATATGATGGAATCATGCGCTTTATTTCCAGACTGTCAGGCGGTCGCAGGTTCCAGTGTTCTCCACTGCTCATTCTGCAGATCTCACATCACACCGCACAACTACAAGGACCGTGACTACAAGGACCGTGACTACAAGGACTGTGACTACAAGGACCGTGACCGGACGGCAGCAAAATCACAAACTGCACTTTACAGCAATAAAATAATGCAACACAAGCACATTTTTATGCAAAAAAAAATGCAACATAATATTCCCTAAACTTTAAAACTGCAGCTTCACTGGCGGTCACCGAAGCAGGTTTTGCTGCACTTAAGCAGTTTTTAAATTTGCATGAAAAAAACGCAACAGATGAACATAGGCCAAGAGCGCCCGGGTACATTTCTGTTGCTGGCACACAGGCGGTTAATGCGTGTGTGCGCCCCTTCATGCATTCCATGAATCCGGTGGATCAGAAGTGAAGGCTCAGTCACCGGCCCCCAATGGTCCGACATTGGTCAGATGCAGGGTGAGATTTTCCCGCATTGCACTTGTGTGAGTGAGGTCTAACACTCGCTGTGGCGGGACAGATCAGTCACATGCCCCCCCATCACTGCGCCCCCCACTGGTCACTGGACTGTACTTCTATTGCATGAGAATAATTAATGTAAACACTATAACTTAAGACACCATTAGGCGGCTTTCACACTAGGTTTTTTTAACATGCGTCCTGAACGTTTTTTTGCTGCAAAAGAGGATCCTGCGCAAATACGTTTTAATTTCAATGCATTTGCAATGGACGTGCATCAACATGCGTTCACATGCATTTGCGTGCGGTAGAGTGAGGATCCAGCGAGTCGCAGTATTTTAACATTTTTCAAAAACGCTACTTGTAGCGTTTTTGAGCTGCGTCCAAATACTGTTTGCCACTGGATCCTGACGATACTGCACACAAACCCATGTGACCGCTGGCATGCTGATAGACAGGATCCTGTTCTGCAGAAACCAGCCTGGCGTGATCACAGAGTCTCTCTCACTCTGTCGGTCTCCCCCTCTCACCCTCTCTTTCATACTCACCAATCACGGGTGCGGCGCTGCACGGCGGTCACACTGTGGTGGCTTCTCCTCTATTGAAAATGCCGGCCGCTCATTATGCCATCTCGTATTCACTGCTTCCCCCGCCCACCGGCGCTTATGATTGGTTGCAGTCAGACACGCCCCCACGCTAAGTGACAACTGTCTCACTGCAACCAATCACAGCCACCGGTGGGCGGGTCTATATCATGCAGTAAAAAAAATAAATAATTTAAAAAAAAACGACGTGCGGTCCCCCCAATTTTGATACCAGCCAAAGTAAAGCCACACGGCTGAAGGCTGGTATTCTCAGGATGGGGAGCCCCACATTATGGGGAGCCCCCCCCAGCCTAAAATTATCAGCCATCAGCAACCCAGAATTGCCGCATACATTGGACTCTACCCGGCTCATCCCGAATTGCCCTGGTGCGGTGGCAATCGGGGTAATAAGGAGTTAATAGCAGCCCATAGCTGCCATTAAGTCCTAGGTCAATCATGGCAGGCGTCTATGAGACACCCACAATTATTAACCTGTAAGTGAAAGTAAATAAACACATACAACCAAAAAAAAATCCTTTATTTGGAATAAAAGACAAAAAAACCCCATCCTCTTCACCACTTTATTAAAATCCCCAAACACCCCTCCAGGTCCGGCGTAATCCTCACGAGGTCCCGCGACGCTTTCAGCTCTGCTACATGAAGCTGACAAGAACGGCTGTAGAACACCGCCGCTCACTGTGAGCTTCACAGAGCAACTGAAGTGAGTCGCGCTGTCAGCGGAGACGTCACTCAGGTAGTGCCAGTGTGTGTGGTGATGATGGGGGCTGTAGTGCCGGTGTGTGCAGTGATGATGGGGGCTGTAGTGCCGGTGTGTGCAGTGATGATGGGGGCTGTAGTGCCGGTGTGTGCGGTGATGATGGGGGCTGTAGTGCCGGTATGTGCAGTGATGATGGGGGCTGTAGTGCCGGTGTGTGCGGTGATGATGGGGGCTGTAGTGCCGGTGTGTGCGGTGATGATGGGGGCTGTAGTGCCGGTGTGTGCGGTGATGATGGGGGCGGTAGTGCCGGTGTGTGCAGTGATGATGGGGGCTGTAGTGCCGGTGTGTGCGGTGATGATGGGGGCTGTAGTGCCGGTGTGTGCGGTGATGATGGGGGCTGTAGTGCCGGTGTGTGCGGTGATGATGGGGGCTGTAGTGCCGGTGTGTGCGGTGATGATGGGGGCTATAGTGTCGGTGTGTACGGTGATGATGGGGGCTGTAGTGCCGGTGTGTGCGGTGATGATGGGGGCTGTAGTGCCGGTGTGTGCGGTGATGATGGGGGCTGTAGTGCCGGTGTGTACGGTGATGATGGGTGCTGTAGTGCTGATGTGTGCGGTGATGATGGGGGTGGTAGTGCCGGTGTGTGCAGTGATGATGGGGGCTGTAGTGCCGGTGTGTGCGGTGATGATGGGGGCTGTAGTGCCAGTGTGTGCAGTGATGATGGGGGCTGTAGTGCCGGTGTGTGCGGTGATGATGGGGGCTGTAGTGCCGGTGTGTGCGGTGATGATGGGGGTGGTAGTGCCGGTGTGTGCGGTGATGATGGGGGCTGTAGTGCCGGTGTGTGCGGTGATGATGGGGGCGGTAGTGCCGGTGTGTGCAGGGATGATGGGGACTGTAGTGCCGGTGTGTGCGGTGATGATGGGGGCTGTAGTGCCGGTGTGTGCAGTGATGATGGGGGCTGTAGTGCCGGTGTGTGCGTGATGATGGGGGCGGTAGTGCCGGTGTGTGCGGTGATGATGGTGGCTGTAGTGCCGGTGTGTGCGGTGATGATGGGGGCTGTAGTGCTGGTGTGTGCAGTGATGATGGGGGCTGTAGTGCCGGTGTGTGCAGTGATGATGGGGGCTGTAGTGCCGGTGTGTGCAGTGATGATAGGGGCGGTAGTGCCGGTGTGTGCAGTGATGATGGGGGCTGTAGTGTCGGTGTGTACGGTGATGATGGGGGCTGTAGTGCCGGTGTGTGCGGTGATGATGGGGGCTGTAGTGCCGGTGTGTGCGGTGATGATGGGGGCTGTAGTGCCGGTGTGTGCGGTGCTGATGGGGGCTGTAGTGCCGGTGTGTGCAGTGATGATGGGGGCTGTAGTGCCGGTGTGTGCAGTGATGATGGGGGCTGTAGTGCTGGTGTGTGCGGTGATGATGGGGGCTGTAGTGCTGGTGTGTGCGGTGATGATGGGGGCTGTAGTGCCGGTGTGTGCAGTGATGATGGGGGCTGTAGTGCCGGTGTGTGCAGTGATGATAGGGGCGGTAGTGCCGGTGTGTGCGGTGATGATGGGGGCTGTAGTGCCGGTGTGTGCGGTGATGATGGGGGCTGTAGTGCCGGTGTGTGCGGTGATGATGGGGGCTGTAGTGCCGGTGTGTGCGGTGATGATGGGGGCGGTAGTGCCGGTGTGTGCGGTGATGATGGGGGCTGTAGTGCCGGTGTGTGCAGTGATGATGGGGGCTGTAGTGCCGGTGTGTGCGGTGATGATGGGGGCTGTAGTGCCGGTGTGTGCAGTGATGATGGGGGCTGTAGTGCCGGTGTGTGCAGTGATGATGGGGGCTGTAGTGCCGGTGTGTGCAGTGATGATGGGGGCTGTAGTACCGGTGTGTGCAGTGATGATGGGGGCTGTAGTGCCGGTGTGTGCAGTGATGATGGTGGCTGTAGTGCCGGTGTGTGCAGTGATGATGGGGGCTGTAGTGCCGGTGTGTGCGGTGATGATGGGGGCTGTAGTGCCGGTGTGTGCGGTGATGATGGGGGCGGTAGTGTCTCTGTTTCTCTCTCTCTCTTGTTCTCTCTCTCTTTTTCTCTCTCTCTCTTTTTCTCTCTCTCTCTTGTTCTCTCTCTCTCTCTTGTTCTCTCTCTCTCTTGTTCTCTCTCTTTTCCTCTCTCTCTTTTCCTCTCTCACTCTTTTTCTCTCACTCTCTTTCTCCATCTGAATTTCCAGTCTATCACGTTCAGTTCCCCTCACTCCCGATCACATGACTCCAATACCCACTCATAATTTCAAGTGACAGGATCCTGTAAAATATCACTTGCGTTTCTCTTTGGAAAAACAGGATCCGCTTTTGCAGCAAAAAAACGTTCAGGACGCATGCTAAAAAAACATAGTGTGAAAGCAGCGTCACATCTGTGATAATCTTATAAGGGGGCTGTGCTCAGGGTCAATCTGAACAGCAGACTAAAGAAAGACCCCCAGAAGATCCTGTGACTGCAGACAAATCAGCGATACATAAATCCGTCCATATCTGATACTGTCTGGCGGATTTACACAACAGAAGCCGTGGGAATAAAGCACAAACATTGTAACATTCACTTTTCCTATCCATCTTACATGGGTGGATGAAAATAGCCAAAGTGGAGAAACCCTACAAGTCACCCAAGGAAGTAAAGACCCTCCTGTCTCTGAGCGGCCGATGAGTGAAGGATGAATTTAGGGGGCACTCACAGTGGGGTCCACCCCCGAGGGGCCAGATACCCAGCAGCTGATCTGAGCGCAGGCAGAGGATGGAGCGACCAGTAATACAATGAGGCCATTAATGATCTTACTGTAGAAGTGGTAAGGATTAGTCACAAAGCTCTAAAGTTACTGGAAGGATCCAATAAGACAAAAAAAACCCGAAAAAAAAGTATTAATTTCTATTAAAATAGTCTGACACGTCAAATAAGGGTACCCGAAAGCAATTAAAGGGGGTATACGCGATATGGGTAGAAAAGGGTAACATATGTGCGTGGTAGGGCTGAGAACAAATAGGGTTAGAATCCCAAATTTAAAGAGGGTTCTCTCCCTCAACAGAGCCCATACTATACAGTGGAGGTTTAGAACCCTCGTTGTTTTGGTGTCCCCTCCAATCGTTGGAGACCCCCTTCAAAGCCACCAACACTCTAAAGTGCCGTGTGCAAGTCAATCTCTAGTCTGGACTAAATGAACATTAGGACGGAGACTGACTTGCACACTGCACCTTAGGGTCTTGGTGGCTTTGAAGGGGGGGGGGGTCTCCAATAGGGTGAATATAGGGACAGCCAACTGAGAGGAGGACACCAAAACTACTAGAGGGCTACACGTCTGCTGTCAGGTATGGGTTTTGTTGAGGGAGTGAACACCTACCCCTCTTTAAATTTGGGGTTCTAACCCTATTTAGTCTCAGCCCCACCACACGTCGGTTGCCTTCTGTCTGGATTTGGAGTGTTTTGCATTGACCACTCTCCAGGATCAGCCTTGGCAATGTCTGGCAGCCGCTTATCTCCTTCCTCACTAATATTCCCTCCAGTCCATCCTATTGCAGGTTATGGAAGAGTCAGGGCTGATAACTCGCAGCTATGATGACTCGTGTATGGGAAGACTGGGAGGAGAGAGGGAGGGAAGAAGGAATAAGAAAAACAAGGAATGAGGGAGCTGGGGAATGAATGTGAATGAGACCTTGCCACCAGATAACAGCTGAGCATTTCGGGTGGAGGGGGCACAGATCCTCCTCTCTCCCCTCCTTTGTGCATTGGATCCAGAGGAGCTGATGTCACCCTCCTCCCCCTGACAGGGGCATCACACCATCCTTCCCTGGTACCTGGCAGGGGCATCACACCATCCTTCCCTGGTACCTGGCAGGGGCATCACACCATCCTTCCCTGGTACCTGGCAGGGGTGGGCTCCTCCACCTGCTCTGGGAATGCCCAGCTCTCGCCCTTCTGCAGCCTCCTCCCTGGCACCTGGGGCATATAAAGCAGCAGCTGGTGCAAGGATGGTGGGGCAGAGCGATCTGGCAGCTGGGCAGGCTTTGTACTGCCAGGGGAAGCCCATGTGCAGGCTGCGGGCTCTGCCATTGTCTGCGGCTTTGTGCTCTGCATCTGAATATGTATGGTGAGAAGAAGCCACCCTCTGCTGCAGGGACTTCCCATGTATCTGCCATGTGCTGCTGACCATCCAAGCGTATCCCCAGCCAGGAAAGCCAGCCAGGAACACTGCTCCCTCCTCTCCTGGCCAGTAAGTACCAGTGGCATCACCATTATCATCATCACCATCACCCCACTATGCTCTGCCATACAGTGTGTGACCAGGGAGGGGACCTCGTGTGTCCTGATCTTCAGCCTCCCCAGGAGGCAACTTCTCATCCTGACAGGGGAGGGGGAGGGATGATGGGGTCCTTCCCTGATCACACACTGCAGTCTTCTCCACCAGCCATGACGTTATTTCAGTTGCTCCTCATCCTCACCCTGCCCGGGTGTCTGTGCTGCTGGTGGGCACCTCTGCTGATACACATGTGTAATGCTGCAGTCCCTGCTCCATCAGGCTCCCCCAGGCTGCTCCAATCCAGGAGAGGTGCAGCCTCCAGCCTGGAGCTGATGTGATCAGAAGAAGGACCATCTCACCCCTCGCAGGACTTCACCCCTTCTCCAGGGTTGTCTCACCCTTCTCCAGGACCGGTCTCATCCCTTCTCCAGGGTTGTCTACCCAGCCCTCCACTTCCATGGTGCAGTAACCTGCCCAGCTGGGATTTGTCTGTTTGTTACTACTCATTTACTGGAAACATGAAATTCCCCCTAGAGAACCCGAGGAAGCAGGTGAACTGGGATCCACAAGGTGGGTGCACATTGCGCACATGGGTGCAGGCTCTGCCGCAGAGCACAATGCCCTCTGCTTGCTAGACTGGTATCTGCACCAGGGCTGCTGTGTGGGTGGGTGCTGGTTGTTTGTCTTATGCCCTGTGTGTGCCAGCTGCTGCAGACCACCACCAGCTGAGCCCCTGCTAGGGGCAACTCCAGCCTTGCTTCAGATCCACGAACAAGAGTTCTGTGAGCCCCACCAGGTTCTTAGCAAGACCCCACTGACTGCTGCAAACTTCCCTCCTGCCCATAGAAGTTACTAGTGTTTGTGATGGGAGATTCCTTGTGTAAGGGCTGATATAGGAGCAGGTGAAGGAGCCGCTGGGGTAACAAGAGCTGGCAGGGGGCAATTACGAAGCTGTAGGGCTGTATTCACACCTCTCTATATGCACTCACAAGCCATATGATACAGCTGGTTGTTTTTTTAAAGTATTTTATGATGGCAAAGTTATGAAGAACCCAATATGTGGATATGAGCCTTAGTTCAACTACAAGGGTTAAATTAATCTGGAATTGCGGCTGATACTTTGTAGTTCCACCTAACTTGCTTATTGTATAAATATTAGCGATTATATTGATAAACATTGTCATATATTGTGTAACGCTCGTGCAGGACATAATTTACCATCTCAGAGACATAATGATTTATTTATATTATATTATATTACACACACACTAATATTATATATATATATATATATATATATACATACATACACACTTTTTTTTATATATACATATATATATTATTTTATATATACACACACACACACACACACACACACATTATATATATATTTTCACATACACACGCATATACATATACACCATCTATGAAAAATACAGATGAAGTAACAGAGGAGGTAAAATACAATAATGGCCAATTGCACGCACCAAACCAATAGTGCCCCTCAGTATATTGGCACCTTATATAGTGAATATGGTCCATGTTATTGGCAGCGGAGCCTTAAATTATAGGCAAAGTAATGAGGATCAGACCTCACTATATAGGTATATTCTGTACATATCCAGTATATGGGGTTCATGCATAAAGTCCACTTGTTCTATCTATATGAGGCATATTCAGCCCTATGAGTGGCTGCAGCTGCTGCATCCATGATGTGACCTCGGAGGACCAGTCACTGGGCTGAGCGCAGCGGATGAGAGACAACCCAATATTCTGGGTGGTGACGGATCCTGCCCTGTTTACTATGCTGCTGGACCATCCACCATATGACATCATTGTTTTTGTTCTTTGGCGCTGGTGGAGAGATGGGAGAGGAGTCCAGACATCACGTAATGCAGATATATACCTGCATGAAATAAACAGTGCAGTTGGGACAATGGGAAACTTCATTAAGGAGGGGGAGGGGTGGAGGGTGAGTCATATATCACATATTGGAATTCACAACATGCCGCAGCATGGGTCTCACCAACATCACTCAATTCTTCATTATATGTCAATCATCAGTGATCAGATATCATTTAGTTGGTTGAGTGCAGTGAGGAGATGGTCGCAGCAGAGTCACTCTACAAGGTTGCCGGTGCGGTGACTACTTTCTGCAGTTGGTGCGGTGACTACTTTCTGCAGTTGGTGCAGTGACTACTTTCTGCAGTTGGTGCGGTGACTACTTTCTGCAGTTGGTGCAGTGACTACTTTCTGCAGTTGGTGCGGTGACTACTTTCTGCAGTTGGTGCGGTGACTACTTTCTGCAGTTGGTGCGGTGACTACTTTCTGCAGTTGGTGCGGTGACTACTTTCTGCAGTTGGTGCGGTGACTACTTTCTGCAGTTGGTGCAGTGACTACTTTCTGCAGTTGGTGCGGTGACTACTTTCTGCAGTTGGTGCGGTGACTACTTTCTGCAGTTGGTGCGGTGACTACTTTCTGCAGTTGGTGCGGTGACTACTTTCTGCAGTTGGTGCGGTGACTACTTTCTGCAGTTGGTGCGGTGACTACTTTCTGCAGTTGGTGCGGTGACTACTTTCTGCAGTTTGTGGCCAGTGCTCAAAAGCTGGGACTGAGCTTGGAGTGGCTAACTAGGGGACAAGATGGACTAGAGAAATGACATTCAATCAGTATATGATGACCCCTGGATCTGGCTCATTGGGTCACAATGGTCGTTTTCCCTTGGGCCATGGTCAGGACTCCACATTCAGTTTGAAGTCCCTCACCTTCACACTCAATTATTCTTAAGATTGAGAGGAATTGAACTTTAACTGAGATCATAGAGAAAATGAGGACCATGATTCTAGAGACCACGACTAGAAAGGCACGGACCCCAAATGTGGCCACAACCATTAAAACTATGACCACTGATGAAGCCAGGACCATAGAGAGCGTCAATGCAGAGACCAGGACCACTGAAAGCATGCCAATTATAGCTAGAGCTAGAGATTGTGGTTTAGTCCAGGGCTACAGATTTACTAACTGATGGAAAAATACCGTTTTTAATTCTAGTGCCATTAATTATTTACTGTGAGTTGTTACATTATTCTTTACAGTGTCATGTACATACACTTAACATTGAAGTTACAGCAGCATCAGCAAGTGAGAATGATGGAAATCACAGAATGGAGACACCACTGATCTGCAAAATTGTGGAAGCTTTCCGCTGCATGCACTTGTGAAAATTATCAGGATCCACTGCTGGCAGCTCCGGTGTAATCACCGGCCAATGATGTCCAGATGTGCGCAATGGAGCCAAGTCCAGAGACGTTGCAGCCATTGGAGACGAGCCATGGGGGACAAGTCTGGAGATGCTGCAGCCACTCGAGACAAGTCCAGATATGCTGCAGCCATAGGAGACGATGCAGCCACAGGAGACAAGTCCAGAGACGATGCAGCCATTGGAGACGAGTCCAGAGATGCTGCAGCCATGGGGAACGGGTCTGGAGATGCTGCAGCCACTGGAGACAAGTCCAGATATGCTGCAGCCATAGGAGACGATTCCAGAGACGCTGCAGCCACAGGTGATGAGTCCGGAGACGCTGCAGCCATGGGAGACAAGTCCAGAGATGCTGCAGCCAAAACATATGGCCTGGTGTGTAGGAGCAATGACTGCACTACTGGTTCCTGAACCAACTCAATGTCACACTTAGCTTTTGGTGCACAAGGAATGTAGAATAGAGGAATCTGGGTATCATACATTATGCCACCCAACACCATAATACCATCTATCTGACCGGTGGGACATACCCTCCTTCATGGTGTTGCTCACGTGGTCTATAGATCAATCTTCAGCAATCATTGCATCCAAGACAAAAATGGGAGTCATTGTTGAGGACACCCTTCCATTCCAGCCTCCATCTGGACACCAAGTGGTCAACGCCTTGAAGAGGGCTTCATGAGGGGACGTCACACGGATCCTACTCCAAGATTACGGTGTCTGGTGGGAGTGTCCTGTAGCAAGACCCCTCTAGTCTTCATTCCAAGTCGCTCAGTTATTATCGTGATAGTGGAACTAGTGGTGCAAGCATTTCTCTCAAGTGTCCAGGAGAAGGTTTTTCAGCATGGCAAACACAAGTGACCTGTTCCGAGCACTGTGAGCAGCCTGCGGAGCCTAGACCTGCAGCGTCTCCGGACTTGTCTCCATTGGGGAAGTCATTGTTCGGTGAATACACTGGAGCTGCTGGTAGCGGATCCTGAGGGTTTGCACAAGTGCATGCAGCGGCAGGACCGGCCCTTAGACGACCATGAACAGCATTTGCAGATTAGTAACATCTTTGTCCTGTGATCTCCAGAATTCCAGAACTTTCCCCTTTCCTCTCATCAACAATGAAATAGCAACCAATGTATCTTCTCTCCACACTCAATGTGTCATTATATGATTCTTCCTATACATTACACAGTGATCCCTACTGCAGAATTATCTGATGCAGAGAAGTATCTAGAATGATTGAGTGCTGCTCTGGTCAGGTAGGCAGTGCCCACAGGCATCCAGATGATGTGGAGGTTATTTACAATCTATTGCTCCCTGTTATCATCCATTTCATATTTGGGAGATACGGTCTGTAAGATGTGACCAATAAGGAATGTATCCAGATTGCAGTTTCATAGGAGTCTACAACTAAAAGTCTACTGGAATAAACAATACGAGGGTCCATCACCTCATACGTGACTTGTTTCAGCGCCTCTTGTAGCCCAGGCCGCTCCTGTGCAGGTAACTGGCCCTTTAAGAAGCAGAGTCTAATCCTCTGTGTGTAAATAATACCAGACTATTTACACAATAAAATAGAAACTCTCAAACTTTTCAATCTGGAATTTGGTTCTATTTGTGCTGCTATTATCTACACAATTGTACAAAAAGCCTCTGCTGCGTCTGTGGTAAATGCTGTCAATTTGTTGTCTCCTGAATTAAGATCTATTTTAATTGCATCCAGTCCAGAAAATTAAATGTCTGCGCTGGTTTCTGGGCAATTATCTGTCTTATAAATGAAACAGAAAATGTAGCGTTATGTGAGGAAATCTGCAAGATGGAAGAGGGCATCAATCATAATGACAAATCATGCGATAAACTATCATACCTGTGCATCACAATCCATACCGCCCCTATGTAGCAGAATATAACTACTATAATACCGCCCCTATGTACAATAATATAACTGCTATAATACTGCCCCCTATGTACAAGAATATAACTACTATAATACCGCCCCTATGTACAATAATATAACTGCTATAATACCGCCCCTATGTACAAGAATATAACTACTAAAATACTGCCCTCTATGTACAAGAATATAACTACTATAATACTGCCCCTACGTACAGGAATATAACTGCTATAATACTACTGCCCCTATCTACAAGAATATAAGTACTATAATACTGCCCCCTATGTACAAGAATATAACTACTATAATACTGCCCCTATGTACAAGAGTATAACTACTATAATACTGCCCCTATGTACAAGAATATAACTGCTATAATACTGCCCTCTATGTACAAGAATATAACTACTATAATACTGCCCCTACGTACAGGAATATAACTACTATAATACTACTGCCCCTATCTACAAGAATATAAGTACTATAATACTGCCCCCTATGTACAAGAATATAACTACTATAATACTGCCCCTATGTACAAGAGTATAACTACTATAATACTGCTCCTATATACAAGAATATAACTACTATAATACTGCCCCTGTGTACAAGAGTATAACTACTATAATACTGCTCCTATATACAAGAATATAACTGCTATAATACTGCCCCTATGTACAAGAATATAACTACTATAATACCACCCCTATATACAAGAATATAACTACTATAATTCTGCCCCTATGTACAAGAATATAACTACTATAATACAGCCCCTATGTACAAGAATATAACTACTATAATACTGCCCCTATGTACAAGAATATAACTACTATAATACTGCCCCCTATGTACATGAATATAACTACTATAATACTGCCCCTATGTACAAGAATATAACTACTATAATACCGCCCCTATATACAAGAATATAACTACTATAATTCTGCCCCTATGTACAAGAATATAACTACTATAATACTGCTCCTATGTACAAGAATATAACTACTATAATACCGCCCCTATATACAAGAATATAACTACTATAATTCTGCCCCTATGTACAAGAATATAACTACTATAATACTGCCCCTATGTACAAGAATATAACTACTATAATATTGCCCCCTATGTACATGAATATAACTGCTATAATACTGCCCCTATGTACAAGAATATAACTACTATAATACCGCCCCTATATACAAGAATATAACTACTATAATTCTGCCCTTATGTACAAGAATATAACTACTATAATACTGCCCCTATGTACAAGAATATAACTGCTATAATACTGCTCCTATGTACAAGAATATAACTACTATAATACTGCCCCTATGTACAAGAATATAACTGCTATAATACTGCCCCTATGTACAAGAATATAACTACTATAATACTGCTCCTATATACAAGAATATAACTACTATAATTCTGCCCCTATGTACAAGAATATAACTACTATAATACTGCTCCTATGTACAAGAATATAACTACTATAATACAGCCCCTATATACAAGAATATAACTACTATAATTCTGCCCCTATGTACAAGAATATAACTACTATAATACTGCCCCTATGTACAAGAATATAACTACTATAATACCGCCCCTATATACAAGAATATAACTACTATAATTCTGCCCCTATGTACAAGATTATAACTACTATAATTCTGCCCCTATGTACAAGAATATAACTGCTATAATACTGCCCCCTATGTACAAGAATATAACTACCATAATACTGCCCCCTATGTACAAGAATATAACTACTATAATACTAACCCTATGTACACGAATATAACTGCTATAATACTGCCCCCTATGTACAAGAATAGAACTACTATAATACTGACCCTATGTATAAGAATCTAACTACTATACTACTGCTCCCTATGAACAAGAATATAACTCCTATAATACTGCCCCCTATGTACAAGAATATAACTACTATAATACTGCTCCTATGTACAAGAATATAACTACTATAATACTGACCCCATGTATAAGAATATAACTACTATATGCCCCTATATACACGAAAATAAACTACAATACTGCTACTATATACAGAAATATAACTGCTATAATACTGCCCCTTACAGGGGATGTATATCTTTTTTAATAGTATTTGTCTGTTCTTTTGTTCTTTATAACAGAGGATATATTACTTAGTTGAGTTTTGTTACAATGTGTCAGATCTGGCTTTGGATGGTGGGGACAGATCAGGGTGTCACGTCCTTGAATGTTGGATTCCTTCTTCCTGGTGTCGTCTTTTCCGGATTATGTTTTATGTTTCGGATATTGGACAGCATCTTGTTACTTCCTTCCAGGTGAAGGTGTCGGTGTATTAATCAGATTAGCCGCTGATCGCAGCGTTGAGAACGGAGACATTCGTCTTCTGCTGCCAATTCCACATAATTAGCTCGTCTTCAGAATTACATTAGTTCTTGGCTGAGGATTCTGGGATTTGTAGTTTGGCTGCGGATTGAGCAGGGCTCAGTGTGAGAAATGGGGGCCGGGGAGGGGCGGGGATATATTATAGGGACAAGTGGGTATTAGCCTTTGTAAGCTGGGGTCCCAGGTTTGGTTGATCTGTTCCCTTTGCCGTAGGCTTCTTCATATACAAATCCATGGCCATTCTTTGCTGTGTGTATACATGTGATCTGAGTGACCAGAGGAGGGCGCTGTACAGCCATCTAATATCCACAACATGGCCTTTGAGAATGTCACCATAGGCGCCTGTCACCGTGTTCCACCATGGGAGACATGTCAGACCCCTCAATCTAACTGCAAAGTTTACCGAAATGTAACATGATGCAGAAATCGACCACCACAATCTTACTATAAAGCCCGCTACACACGCTTCAATATATCTCACAATCCGTCGTTGGGGTCAAGTTGTAAGTGACGCACATCCGGCATCGTTTGTGAGGTATCTGCGTGTGACAGCTACGTGCGATCAGGATTGAACCGTTGATCGCAAACACATCGTATCATTCTCTAGAATTGAGCGTTTTGTTGTATGAACCTAGGCAATTGTAACGTGCAGGGGCGTAACGACCGCGGTCGCAGCGGTCGCCACTGCGACCGGGCCCGCAGGGTTTTAGGGGCCCGGCAGCCGCTCTGCACAGCCGGCTCCTCTCTGTAACAGAGGAGATGCGCTGTGTAGTGGCCGACTACGCGACCGCCAGGGGGCCGGCCTGTGAGTCAGGGGGCAGCAGGGGGCAGAGGGGCCCCCTGACCTGGAGAGACCCACCAGGCGTTTCTGAGCTGCGGCAGAGCAGAAGCGCTCCTGCACAGCAGACGAAATCCATCCTTCCAGGACCTGCGATGATGTCATCCCCATGTGACTGTGGGAGGAGACACAGGATGCCGGGCAGAAAGCATCAGAAGATACGGATTCCTGAAGGAGACATGGACACATGATGACTGGTAATGAGAAAAGAGGGGGCACGAGGGGGAGGGGAGTGCAGGGTGAGTGGCAGATGAGGGCTGCAGACTGTGACAGAAGGATGTGAAGGGGTGCAGAGTGTTTGAGAGGGGTAAGTTGGGGTACAGGCAGGGTGAGATATGTGGGGCAGGGTGTGTGACATATGGGGGTGTAGTGTGTGTGCTATGGGGGGTGCAGGCTGTATGGGGAGCAGTGTGTGTGACATATGGGGGCAGGGTCATAACTACCGTGGTTGCAGGGGTCAAAAGGAGAAGAGAGGTGTGAGGCAAATCCCGGGATATGAAGATGAATTATGACTTCCAGTCATAATCGCTCATCACTCCATGGCAGTGCCCCCTCCCTTCTTGTCCTCAATGTCCAGCATCTGTGAAGGTGTTACACCTCCATGGCCATCTCCTGTGATATGGAGATGAGATGATGTGGGAACAATGGACACAGGAGGACTCCCTGCCGTGACCCTGTGGTAGGAGCTGCTATCTCATTAGCAAGCTTGGAAGTATCCAGACAGAACGACTCCAGTAAAAAATGGTTCATATCTCGCAAGCCATATTTCCGATAAATATGGCAACCATAAAAATGGTGTCTCCGCATGCGGACGATGCTGGCACACCCTTTTTATGGGAGCGGGAGCTTGGGAAATACCCCAGGCGTGATATCAGCCAATGGGGAACTAGTAGACGAGTCATGAGTCCTCTCATTCTGTAGCTAAATTCATAACTGTCACAATGAGAGCATTGGCGTCCGCCTACGACGCTCCCAGGCCAAGTTATGGCCATATTCCATGTTGTGGATTTTGTCCATAACTCCAGCCAGGGGTGGAGCAGTGCTCCCTCTGAGGTCACTAAGGTAGGAGGGGACCTGGATTTGCCCAGGTTGATAACCCTACTTCGGCCATTTTCCAGGGTTCTTTCGCTGGGGGTCACGTGCAGGAAACATCTGTGGGAAGGATCCTAGAAACCTGGCCTACAGCGCCCCCCTGTGGCCAGACGCACAAGGTAACTGCTGGAACTGTGTATGCCTGTTTGTAACCCATGCTTTGCTTGTAACTGTACTCTGACATATGTATATTCTGTAGATTCCCTATTGTATATATTGTAGTTTCTAGTGTGCTTTAGGCTGATTAAATTATATAATTAATCTTGGGCTGTTCTGTTATCTCGATCTTGAATCCCACGTCTGTGTGTTCGGCTAATAGTTACCGTAAATCGGTTGGTGGCAGCGAGTTGTGCCAAGGATTATTGTGGGGAGGCCAGTGAGATTCGGGGAGGTTTTATATATTCCGCCCGCGGAGGTCGGGGGAATATATACCCTACTCTCACCGGGGACCCTTCAATAATCGGCATAAGTAGTATAGCGGCCTCCTTGCTTATCGTCGGGCAATTCCATAATTGGCCTGACTATAAGAGGGGCGCTAGAGAGCGCATCACGTGCTCTGTCTGTCGGTCGGGAGGTATAAAGGAGGGGTGACCCCCACTTGTTACCCCCCGATTGTGACGTACTGGTAGCCAGCGCGGGGGATTTCTGAGTGACCCCCCCGGTGGTTTGTGACATATTGGTGGCAAGCGGTGGGATCGAGATAATAGTGTGTGTGAGTGTGAGACCCATACTCCCAGACACTAAAGACTGCCTGCAGCAGCTGTGGCTGCTGGGGTCTTCAGACTAGCTCAACACTAGAGTGTCAGAGTGCAGATACTGTAAGGTGTGTGGAGGCATCAGGTGTCAGTTCTGTGTCAGTGACCAAAGTCTGCAACAATGGCTGAGAGCACCAGGAGCAAAGCCAAAGGAATGGCCGATGCTCAGGCCAGAGACGATGAGGAGGTTGTCCACGAGCCCTCCAAGAGCCCGACGCCAGAGAACAGCTCTGCAGAGGACATTGCACAACCTGGCACTGCTGGACAAGATGAGGAGGAGCTCGCCCAAGGGTCCTCAACGAGCCAGATGCCAGTCCTCCGCTCTGAAATGGACAGTGAATCACCAGGCTCCGCAGCGGGCCGCAGATCACCACGTGCCATTCCACCGAGCCGGGGAGGCTCGGATAGCCTTCTTCAAATGGCTATGGCCCTTCTCCAGGCTGGAGACCAGGAGGGCTACAAGGAACTCCTGGCAGAGCGCAGGGCAGAGCGGCAGGCGGCGCGTGACGCTGAGGCTGCGGAGCGGCAAGCAGCGCGTGAGGCTGCGGAGCGGCAAGCAGCACGTGAAGAGCGACGGCAACAGGCAGACCGTGACCACCAGCTGCAGCTAGCTCAGCTCCGGCCCTCATCAGCCACACGTGACCTTCAAGACACCAAACTTCCAAAGGTCCGTGTTGAGGACTTCCCAGTGCTGGAGAAGGATGGAGACTTGGACTCTTTCCTGACTGCTTTTGAACGGACTTGCTTGCAGCACCATCTGGACAAGGATCAGTGGGCCAAATACCTGACCCCCCGTCTAAGGGGTAAGGCCCTGGATATCCTTGGGGACTTGCCTGCTGAGGCAGATCAGGGCTACGACACCATCAAGCGGGCCCTGATCCAACAGTACAACCTCACTCCGGAGTCCTACCGCAAGAAGTTCCGGACCCTGCAAAAGGGACCAAAGGACTCCTGGGCTGACCACCGGCGGGCACTTGCCCGAGCTGCCGACCACTGGACCCAAGGCCTGCAGCTTTCCACCGGACCGGAGATCCTGGACTTGTTCATCACGGAGCAACTCTTGTGGAACTGCCCTGAGGATCTCCGCCAGTTCATCCGAGACCAGAAGCCAAAGGGATCCACGGCTACAGCTGCCCTGGCCGATGACTACACCAACAATCGGGCTCCTGAGGCCAGGAGAGCAGCCACCAGCAGCACCTGGAGAGGGGGTAAGATGAACTCTGCGACTGCCCCACTTGCCCCTAGACTGCAGGGGGTGTCCCCCTCAACTCCCCTCTCCAGGCCCGTGGCAGAACCAAGACGGTGCCACCAGTGCAACTTACCTGGACACTTCAAGGCCATGTGCCCTCAGCGTCCCAAGGCTCCGTCCCCGTCCCAAGGGCCGCCCAAGGTGTATTGTGTGGGTGGGGGTGGTGGTAGGTCCCTGGACAGCTTCCAACCTGTCACCGTCGGCCGGTCTGTGACCATAGGACTGCGAGACAGCGCCTCGGAGGTGACTCTGGTGCGGCCTGAGATGGTGTCCCCCCAAGACTTGATCCCTGGAAAAACCCTCGCTGTCTCCGGGATTGGAGGCATTGACCCGGCGCTGCCTGTTGCTGACATTTATGTGGACTGGGGCGCAGGGCGAGGGGTGAGGGAGGTGGGGGTAACTGATCGGATCCCCGCAAACGTGCTACTTGGGACAGATTTGGGGCAGATAACCTCCCAGTTTGGGCCCCCACCAAGGGCTGAACCTTCAGCCAGTACTGACATGCCTCCGGACAATGTTAATGTGTTATCTATGAATGATGTAAGGGAGGAGGGAGTGAACTCTGATATTTCTGCTTGCATAGACACCATAGACACACACACAGCTGCAGCTGTGACAGGTGAGGGGGTCAGAGAAAGGTGTGACAATGCCTCTACAAGTAATCAGCCTGTGAGCTGGGATCTGCTGCCCTCTGCAGGGATAAGCAGAGAGCAGGGTGCTGCAGGGGGAGGACCAGTGTGTGGGGTGGGGGCTACCACAGCAAATGTGGGGTCCCCAGAGATTTCACAGCGGGGTTCTGTTGCTGCAGGAGGGGAACAGGCAGGTGAGATTGGGGCCGGTCCAGGAGCGGAAGTGCTCCCAGGTAAGATCTCGGTGCATGGTTCCCCCACAACCGGGGTGTCAGGAAGCCAGGTAGGTCTGCCTGAACCGGCGACTTGGTCAGGAACGGAGGAGGAGCAGGCACGACCCACGGTCGCAGCGGCTGTGGCCGCTGTCACCCGCAGTGGGAGTGCTGGAAGCCAAGGGGCCTCCCGGAGGTCCGATAGCTCTTCCCCTTCTGACCAAGTGGCAGCCGAGTCAGGTGGAGGCCAGGACACAGGTCCCGGGGTACTGACCGAAGATGTGACAGTCTCGTCGATTCTGGCCACATCTAGTCAGGGGTTTCAGGCAGCGTTAGAAGCTGACGACAGCCTGAAAGCTCTAAAGGAGCAGGCGGCACAGCCTCCCTCGGACTCGGACCCGGAGCGAGTGGTCTGGGACCAAGGACGGCTGTACCGGGCCACGGTCCAGCAGGGTTCACCGGAGGCGTGGCCCAGGGACCGACAGTTGGTGGTACCCTATCCGTTCCGGACGGAGTTGTTGCGGATCGCACATGAGATTCCGATGGCCGGACACCTAGGGATCGCTAAGACCAAGGCCAGGTTAAACCAGCATTTCTACTGGCCAAAAATGGGGGCCGATGTGGCTGCCTACTGCCGTTCGTGTGAAACCTGTCAGAGAGTGGGGAAGGCGGGGCCACACCCCAAAGCCCCACTAGTATCTCTGCCAATCATCGATGAGCCTTTCAGGAGGGTGGCTGTGGATCTGGTCGGCCCGCTGGCCATCCCCAGCAGCTCCGGGAAACGCTTCATACTGACGGTAGTGGACTATGCCACCCGGTACCCAGAAGCAGTGGCCTTGTCGTCCATTCGGGCTGACAAGGTGGCCACCGCATTGCTGGAGATTTTCTCCCGAGTGGGTTTTCCCCAGGAAATGCTCACTGACCGGGGGACCCAATTCATGTCCCAGCTGATGGAGGCCCTCTGTAAGCAAGTCCAGGTGCGACATCTGGTGGCCAGCCCGTACCATCCACAGACTAATGGCCTGTGCGAGCGGTTCAATGGCACCTTAAAGCAGATGCTTAAGATGTTGGTCGACTCCCACGGGCGTGACTGGGAGCGGTATCTCCCACACCTGTTATTTGCTTACCGGGAGGTTCCACAGGCCTCAACAGGATTCTCCCCGTTTGAGCTCCTGTACGGGCGACGTGTGCGGGGCCCCCTGGCTCTGGTGAAAGAGGCTTGGGAAGGGGATTTGGCCACCCCTGGAGTGTCGGTTATCGAGTATGTCATGCGCTTCCGGGACAAAATGCAGGCCTTGACGCAACTGGTACACGACAATATGGCTCAAGCCCAGGCCGATCAGAAGCGTTGGTACGACCAGAACGCTTGTGAGAGGACCTACCAAGTGGGTCAAAAGGTGTGGGTACTGGTCCCCGTACCACAGGACAAGCTTCAGGCAGCCTGGGAAGGCCCATACCTCGTGTACCAGCAGCTCAACCCTGTGACGTACCTGGTCACCCTGGACCCTGCCCGTGGAAGGCGGAAGCCCTTCCATGTGAACATGATGAAGGCACATCATGAGCGGGAGGCATGTGCGCTCCCCGTGTGCAACCTGCCCGAGGAGGGAGAAGCGGAAACCCTCTTGGATATGCTAGCCCAGGTTAGGGCAGGCGGATCCATTGAGGATGTGGAGGTTGGCCACCAGCTCTTGGAGGACCAACGGTCCCAGCTGTGGGCCACCCTACACCCCTTCCGGGGGTTGTTTACCAACCAGCCCGGAAGGACTAACTTGGCTGTCCATCACGTGGACACTGGGGATCATCCCCCGATCCGGCGTTCAGCATATCGGGTCTCCCTGGAGGTGCAGCAACACATGCGCCAGGAGATTGACGAGATGCTGAAGCTGGGGGTGATCCAGGCATCCAACAGCGCTTGGGCCTCGCCTGTAGTCCTCGTCCCTAAGAAGGACCGAACCACTCGGTTCTGCGTGGACTACAGGGGGCTCAATGCTGTCACGGTCGCCGATGCGTACCCAATGCCACGCATCGATGACCTGCTCGATCAGTTAGCCGGGGCTCAGTACCTGACCATCATGGATCTGAGCCGGGGATATTGGCAGATCCCCCTGACTCGCAAGGCCAGGGAACGCTCTGCCTTTATTACCCCATTTGGACTGTACGAGTCCACGGTGATGCCATTCGGGATGAGGAATGCCCCTGCCACTTTCCAGCGGATGGTCAACACCCTGCTCAAGGGACTTGAAGGGTACGCGGCCGCGTACCTGGATGACATTGCCGTCTTCAGTCCCACCTGGGAAGATCACCTAGAGCATCTAGCACAGGTGCTCAGGCGGATCCACCAGGCAGGTTTGACCATCAAGCCGGGAAAGTGTCAGCTGGCCATGAGCGAGGTCCAGTACCTCGGTCACCGGGTAGGCGGGAGAACACTGAAGCCCGAGCCTGAGAAAGTGGAAGCCATCGCATCCTGGCCCACCCCCAGGACCAAGAAGCAGGTGATGTCCTTCTTGGGGACCGCTGGGTACTATAGGAGGTTTGTTCCATGCTATAGTAGCCTGGCAAAGCCCTTGACGGACCTCACCAAGAAGAAGCTGCCCTCTGCAGTCGATTGGACAATGGACTGCGAGACAGCCTTCCGGGCCCTAAAGGACGCCCTGTCCAGCCCGCCCGTGCTACAGGCAGCCGACTTCACGCGGCCGTTTGTAGTACAGACCGACGCCAGTGACTTCGGCCTCGGTGCGGTGCTCAGCCAGGTGGACTCTGCGAGCCAAGAGCACCCAGTCTTGTACCTGAGCAGGAAGCTGTTACCACGGGAAGTGGCCTATTCCACGATGGAAAAGGAGTGCCTGGCCATAGTGTGGGCCCTGCAGCGTCTGCAACCCTATCTATACGGGCGCCACTTCATCGTGGAGACGGACCACAATCCCCTCAGCTGGTTGCACACCGTCTCTGGGACGAATGGGCGATTGTTGCGATGGAGCCTTGCGCTCCAGCAATACAACTTCACCATTCGCCACAAAAGGGGCCGTGACCACGGTAACGCAGACGGGCTGTCCCGACAAGGAGAGGTCGCGGACGGGCGCACGGGGGAACACCGGAGTGTGCTGCCCCCTAGCGCCCTCAAAAGGGGGGAGGTGTGAGGCAAATCCCGGGATATGAAGATGAATTATGACTTCCAGTCATAATCGCTCATCACTCCCTGGCAGTGCCCCCCTCCCTTCTTGTTCTCAATGTCCAGCATCTGTGAAGGTGTTACACCTCCATGGCCATCTCCTGTGATATGGAGATGAGATGATGTGGGAACAATGGACACAGGAGGACTCCCTGCCGTGACCCTGTGGTAGGAGCTGCTATCTAATTAGCAAGCTTGGAAGTATCCAGACAGAACGACTCCAGTAAAAAATGGTTCATATCTCGCAAGCCATATTTCCGATAAATATGGCAACCATAAAAATGGTGTCTCCGCATGCGGACGATGCTGGCACACCCTTTTTATGGGAGCGGGAGCTTGGGAAATACCCCAGGCGTGATATCAGCCAATGTGGAACTAGTAGACGAGTCATGAGTCCTCTCATTCTGTAGCTAAATTCATAACTGTCACAATGAGAGCATTGGCGTCCGCCTACGACGCTCCCAGGCCAAGTTATGGCCATATCCATGTTGTGGATTTTGTCCATAACTCCAGCCAGGGGTGGAGCAGTGCTCCTTCTGAGGTCACTAAGGTAGGAGGGGACCTGGATTTGCCCAGGTTGATAACCCTACTTCGGCCATTTTCCAGGGTTCTTTCGCTGGGGGTCACGTGTAGGAAACATCTGTGGGAAGGATCCTAGAAACCTGGCCTACAGCGCCCCCCTGTGGCCAGACGCACAAGGTAACTGCTGGAACTGTGTATGCCTGTTTGTAACCCATGCTTTGCTTGTAACTGTACTCTGACATATGTATATTCTGTAGATTCCCTATTGTATATATTGTAGTTTCTAGTGTGCTTTAGGCGATTAAATTATATAATTAATCTTGGGCTGTTCTGTTATCTCGATCTTGAATCCCACGTCTGTGTGTTCGGCTAATAGTTACCGTAAATCGGTTGGTGGCAGCGAGTTTGTGCCAAGGATTATTGTGGGGAGGCCAGTGAGATTCGGGGAGGTTTTATATATTCCGCCCGCGGAGGTCGGGGGAATATATACCCTACTCTCACCGGGGACCCTTCAATAATCGGCATAAGTAGTATAGCGGCCTCCTTGCTTATCGTCGGGCAATTCCATAATTGGCCTGACTATAAGAGGGGCGCTAGAGAGCGCATCACGTGCTCTGTCTGTCGGTCGGGAGGTATAAAGGAGGGGTGACCCCCACTTGTTACCCCCCGATTGTGACGTACTGGTAGCCAGCGCGGGGGATTTCTGAGTGACCCCCCCGGTGGTTTGTGACAAGAGGTACTTGTTTTTTTATTTTGCTGGCTCCATGACACATGGAGGCCTGGAGGGGCCTTGCTGCATGACACATGGAGGCCTGGAGGGGCCTTGCTGCATGACACATGGAGGCCTGGAGGGGCCTTGCTGCATGACACATGGAGGCCTGGAGGGGCCTTGCTTCATGACACATGGAGGCCTGGAGGGGCCTGGCTGCATGACATGGAGGCCTGGAGGGGCCTGGCTGCATGACATGGAGGCCTGGGGGCCTGGCTGCATGACACATGGAGGGCCTGGGGTGGCTGGCTGCATGACACATGGAGGCCCTGGGGTGGCTGGCTGCATGACACATGGAGGCCTGGAGGGGCCTGGCTGCATGACACATGGAGGCCTGGAGGGGCCTGGCTGCATGACACATGGATGCCTGGAGGGGCCTGGCTGCATGACACATGGAGGCCTGGAGGGGCCTGGCTGCATGACACATGGAGGCCTGGAGGGGCCTGGCTGCATGACACATGGAGGCCTGGAGGGGCCTGGCTGCATTACACATGGATGCCTGGAGGGTCCTGGCTGCATGACATGGAGGCCTGAGGGCCTGGCTGCATGACACATGGAGGCCCTGGAGGGGCCTGGCTGCATGACACATGGAGGCCCTGGAGGGGCCTGGCTGCATGACACATGGAGGCCCTGGGGTGGCTGGCTGCATGACACATGGAGGTCTATGGGACTGCATAAAAAACATGAAGGACACCTTATACATGGACTAGGGGTACATTATACATGGAGGAGTATGGGTCTGCATAATACAATATGAAAATTGATGGGGCTAAATTATAATACATATAGGACTATGGGGGCTGCATTATAATATATGGAGGACTATGGAGGCTACCTTATACATGGACTATGGAAGTGCATTATAAAACATGGAGGACTATGTGGTGCAGTATAATATATGGAGAACTATGGGGTGAATTTTAATACATGGAGAACTATGGGAAATGCATTATAATTGAAGGGCTACTTTATACATGGAGGATTATGGGGGTGCATTATAATATATGGAGGGCTATGTATCTGCATTCTAATATATGAAGGGTTATGTGAGACCCTTTATACAATTATTTGGAAGGCTATGTGGGGGCTGTTATAGTATTTTGAGAACTTTATACAGGGGGGACAAAGATACAAGTATGGGATGGAAATGTTTTGTGCTGAGGGAAAAAGGCTCTTTCCCTCAGCAGCCAACTTTCCCATGCTCTGCTATACATCTCTCAGCACCCAGCTTTCCCATGTTCTGATATACATCTCTCAGCACCCAGCTTTCCCATGTTCTGATATACATCTCTCAGCACCCAGCTTTCTCATGCTCTGATATGGGAAAGCTGGGTGCTGAGGACAAGATAAATATCAGAACATAGGAAAGCTGGGTGCTGATAGAGGGATTTCAGGGTGCTGTGGGTGAGAGCCAAGTGTCAGCGTCATTATCCTGTACCCCGAGTGTCAGTGTCATTATCCCTTACCCCATACCTCCCAACCGTCCCGGATACAGCGGGACTTTCACGCTTTACGTTGTTTGTCCCGTTGCCACGATCGGGACGGCCGGCTCCCGGGCTCCGCCCACCCACTATCTCTCCGCCTCCCTGCTTTTCCCTCCTACCATCCCAGTAGACGTGGCATAACAGAGAGGAGCGCTGCCTGTGCTGCTGCTGGTACAGTAAAATCTCCCCAGCGCTGATTTCCCTCCCTCCCCCCCCTCACCCCCGGCCGGAGCCTCTCTGTGCGGTCGGCCGGCCGCCTGTCTGTGCGGTCGGCCGGCTGCCTTTCTGTGCGGGCGCCCCCTGGCCGCCTGTCTGTGCGGGCGCCCCCCGGCCGCCTGTCTGTGCGGGCGCCCCCCGGCCGCCTGTCTGTGCGGGCGCCCCCCTGCCGCCTGTCTGTGCGGGCGCCCCCCTGCCGCCTGTCTGTGCGGGCGCCCCCCTGCCGCCTGTCTGTGAAGGCGACCGGGCACCTCACTGTGTGGGCGACCGGCCGCCTCACTGTGGCTCCCTGCGTGTCCATGCTGGAGGCCCGCCGGCTGCCTGCGTGTCCATGCTGGAGGCCCGCCGGCTGCCTGCGTGTCCATGCTGGAGGCCCGCCGGCTGCCTGCGTGTCCATGCTGAATGGGTGTGGATGGGGAGTGGATATGGGCGTGACTGTGAAATGGGTGTGGTTAGGGGGCGTGGCCTAAAAATTTGCCGCGGCGCGCGTAGCGCGCCGCAAACTTTCTCCTTCTTTTCCTTCTTTAAAAGTTGGGAGGTATGCCTTACCCCAAGTGTCTGTGTATGTGGAGGGGGGGCCCAGGTCTAAACTTTGCACCGGGGCCCATCCAACTCTAGTTACGCCACTGGTAACGTGTGACATCCCTCATACGATTGTGATGTCTGAGGTTATGTGCGCAGGTGTGCGCTCTGCACCGCAGCTTAAAAAAGGTCCGCTTCAGAGCGCAGCTGAAAAGCTGCGTTCTGAAGCGCCTCACAATGTCTGTCAGTCACTAATCTCTGTCCCTCACTCTCTGTCCATGTCAGTCTATCCCCCTCTCTCATATACTCACCGATCCCCGATCCCCGGCTCTGCACGGCATTCACACTGCTCCGGCGGCTTTTACTGTTTTGAAAAAGCTGGCCGCCCATTAAACAATCTCGTATTCCCTGCTTTCCCCGCCCACCGGCGCCTATGATTGGTTGCAGTCAGACACGCCCCCACGCTGAGTGACAGGTGTTACACTGCACCCAATCACAGCAGCCGGTGGGCGTGTCTATACTGTGTAGTGAAATAAATAATTAAATAATTAAAAAAAACGGCGTGCGGTCCCCCCCAATTTTAAAACCAGCCAGATAAAGCCATACGACTGAAGGCTGGTATTCTCAGGATGGGGAGCTCCACGTTATGGGGAGCCCCCCAGCCTAACAATATCAGCCAACAGCCGCCCAGAATTGCCGCATACATTATATGCGACAGTTCTGGGGCTGTACCCGGCTCTTCCCGATTTGCCCTGGTGCGTTGGCAAATCGGGGTAATAAGGAGTTATTGGCAGCCCATAGCTGCCACTATATCCTAGATTAATCATGTCAGGCGTCTATGAGACACCCTCCATGATTAATCTGTAAATTACAGTAAATAAACACACACCCGAAAAATCCTTTATTAGAAATAAAAAACACACACATATACCCTGGTTCACCACTTTAATCAGCCCCAAAAAGCCCTCCATGTCCGGCGGAATCCAGGATGCTCCAGCGTCGCTTCCAGCTCTGCTGCATGAAGGTGACCGGAGCTGCAGAAGACACAGCCGCTCCGGTCACCTCCACGCAGCTAATGAAGACAGCCGTGCGATCAGCTGAGCTGTCACTGAGGTTACCCGCTGTCACTGGATCCAGCGGTGGATGCAGCGGTGGCCGCGGGTAACCTCAGTGACAGCTCAGCTGATCTCGCTACTCACCTCAGTTGCTGCGTGGAGGTGACAGGAGCGGCGGTGAGTAGCGCGATTAGCTGAGCTGTCACTGAGGTTACCCGCGGCCACCGCTGGATCCAGTGACAGCGGGTAACCTCAGTGACAGCTCAGCTGATCGCGCGGCTGTCTTCAGTTGCTGTGTGGAGGTGACAGGAGCGGCGGTGTCTGCTGCAGCTCCGGTCACCTCCATGCAGCAGCGCTGGAAGCGACGCTGGATCATCCTGGATTCCGCCGGACATGGAGGGCTTTTTGGGGCTGATTAAAGTGGTTAACCAGGGTATATGTGTGTGTTTTTTATTTCTAATAAAGGATTTTTTCGGGTGTGTGTTTATTTACTGTAGTTTACAGATTAATCATGGAGGGTGTCTCATAGACGCCTGACATGATTAATCTAGGATTTAGTGGCAGCTATGGGCTGCCAATAACTCCTTATTACCCCGATTTGCCAACGCACCAGGGCAAATCGGGAAGAGCCGGGTACAGTCCCAGAACTGTCGCATCTAATGTATGCGGCAATTCTGGGCGGCTGTTGGCTGATATTGTTAGGCTGGGGGGCTCCCCATAACGTGGAGCTCCCCATCCTGAGAATACCAGCCTTCAGTCGTATGGCTTTATCTGGCTGGTTTTAAAATTGGGGGGGACAGCACGCCGTTTTTTTAAATTTTTTAATTATTTATTTCACTACACTATAGACACGCCCACCGGCTGCTGTGATTGGGTGCAGTGACACAGCTGTCACTCAGCGTGGGGGCGTGTCTCACTGTAACCAATCATAGGCGCCGGTGGGCGGGGATAGCAGGGAATACGAGATTGTTTAATGGGCGGCCGGCTTTTTCAAAACAGTAAAAGCCGCCGGAGCAGTGTGAATGCCGTGCAGCGCCGGAGATCGGTGAGTATATGAGAGAGGGCTGCTCAATTCAGTTACTCAGGGGATTAGCGGTCACCGGTGAGTCCTTCACCGGTGACCGCTAATCAGGGCGCGACACAGACAGAGCCGCAGCATGACCATGAAGTTGGGTGAAGTTCACCCGAGTTCATTCTGATCGTGCGGCTTTCTGTGTCTGCTGTCATCTGCCATTCACCGCTGCTACATGGCTGTCTGTGTCTGCTGTCAGCGGCCATTCAGCTCTGCTACATGGCTGTCTGTGTCTGCTGTCATCTGCCGTTCAGCTCTGCTACATGGCTGTCTGTGTCTGCTGTCATCTGCCGTTCAGCTCTGCTACATGGCTGTCTGTGGCTGCTGTCATCTGCCGTTCAGCTCTGCTACATGGCTGTCTGTGTCTGCTGTTAGCGGCCATTCAGCACTGCTACATGGCTGTCTGTGTCTGCTGTCATCTGCCATTCAGCTCTGCTACATGGCTGTCTGTGTCTGCTGTCAGCGGCCATTCAGCACTGCTACATGGCTGTCTGTGTCTGCTGTCAGCGGCCATTCAGCTCTACTACATGGCTGTCTGTGTCTGCTGTCAGCGGCCATTCAGCTCTGCTACATAGCTCTGTCTGTGGCTGCTGTCATCTGCCGTTCAGCTCTGCTACATGGCTGTCTGTGTCTGCTGTTAGCGGCCATTCAGCTCTGCTACATGGCTGTCTGTGTCTGCTGTCAGCGGCCATTCAGCTCTGCTACATGGCTGTCTGTGTCTGCTGTCAGCGGCCATTCAGCTCTACTACATGGCTGTCTGTGTCTGCTGTTAGCGGCCATTCAGCTCTACTACATGGTTGTCTGTGTCTGCTGTCAGTGGCCATTCAGCTCTGCTACATAGTTCTGTCTGTGGCTGCTGTCATCTGCCGTTCAGCTCTGCTACATGGCTGTCTGTGTCTGCTGTCAGCGGCCATTCAGCTCTGCTACATGGCTGTCTGTGTCTGCTGTCAGCGGCCATTCAGCTCTGCTACATGGCTGTCTGTGTCTGCTGTCATCTGCCGTTCAGCTCTGCTACATGGCTGTCTGTGTCTGCTGTCATCTGCCATTCAGCTCTGCTACATGGCTGTCTGTGGCTGCTGTCAGCGGCCATTCAGCTCTGCTACATGGCTGTCTGTGTCTGCTGTCAGCGGCCATTCAGCTCTGCTACATGGCTGTCTGTGTCTGCTGTCAGCGGCCATTCAGCTCTGCTACATGGCTGTCTGTGTCTGCTGTCATCTGCCGTTCAGCTCTGCTACATGGCTGTCTGTGTCTGCTGTCATCTGCCATTCAGCTCTGCTACATGGCTGTCTGTGTCTGCTGTCATCTGCCATTCAGCTCTGCTACATGGCTGTCTGTGTCTGCTGTCAGCGGCCATTCAGCTCTGCTACATGGCTGTCTGTGTCTGCTGTTAGCGGCCATGTAGCAGAGCTGAATGGCAGATGACATAGTAAAAACGCATCTCTACATTACACACGCTTGGTAAGTCAATAAATAATAAAAAAAAAAAGGTGCCCGATGCATACGTCACAGATCACATGATCTAAAGGATCGCACACAAAATTGATCAATTTAACATAGACTAGTAACGCTCGTGTGACAGCAAATGAACAACCTACGTGCAATCTCATTCAATCGCATGTGCGACCTGGGCGTGTCACATCGCAAATGCGATTGTACAACTAATTGCAACGTGTAAAGTGGGCTTAAAGCTTCATTCAGGAACCAAAATGTGAAGTAGGTTTATGTCTGGGGAGACCCTGAAAGTTTTATATACAGAAGACTTACAGCACTTTATAAGCCCCCCATACATGAAAGATAGGTGAACCGGCTGAGTTTATCCATCTAATGTATTGGGGCCTCCCAACTTACCCCTGGCAGAGGAGATCACGGGAGAAAAGGACCGGCCATGGTCATCTCAGGCCCAAAGGGGAGAGAAGCCTGCAGGAGACAGAGGGTAGTCAAGTACAGGGGGGTCCGGCGGCAGGTGGGGGACATCAGAGCCCAGACGGTGACAGGTGCCCAAGAGAAGAGGGAGGGAGGAGAGTCCCAACTTATCAAACAATTTCCCCCCCTCTAATTTGGTATAAAATCACAAAGAAAAAAAACCCACGAAAATACACACCTGAAATCTCGCCATTTTCAGCCTTGCCTTCATGGTAGGCTTGTACTCCTTTTCTGTATAGGTCATTTTTTTTACCTGTCTCATTGTTATGTGAAGTATGATTGCAAATCAACGTTCACAACTCTGTATATAAAAATCATTGTATAATAACATCTTTATACATCTGATCACGCAGGATCCACCATTCACAGAAGGTAATATCACAGCTCACCTCCTCCCCCTCCTGTACATTGATAACACCTCTATATACAGGTAATCATACAGGATCAGCTATTTATAATAGGTGATGTCACAGCTCACCTCCTCCCCCTCCTGTACATTGATAACACCTCTATATACAGGTAATCATACAGGATCCCTATTTACAATAGGTGATATCACAGCTCACCTCCTCCCCCTCCTGTACATTGATAACACCTCTATATACAGGTAATCATACCAGATCCGCTATGTACAATAGGTGATGTCACAGCTCACCTCTTCCCCCTCCTGTACATTGCTAACACCTCTATATACAGCTGGTCACACAGGATCCACTATTTACCATAGGTGATGTCACAGCTCACCTCCTCCCCCTCCTGTACATTGCTAACACCTCTATATACAGCTGGTTACACAGGATCCGCCATTTACAATAGGTGATGTCACAGCTCACCTCCTCCCCCACCTGTACATTGCTAACACCTCTATATACCTCTCGTCACACAGGATCCGCCATTGTCAGTAGGTGATGTCACAGCTCCCCTCCTCCCCCTTCTGTACATTGATAACACCTCTATATACAGCTGGTCACACAGGATCCGCCATTTACAATAGGTGATGTCACAGCTCACCTCCTCCCCCACCTGTACATTGCTAACACCTCTATATACATCTGGTCACACAGGATCCGCCATTGTCAGTAGGTGATGTCACAGCTCACCTCCTTCCTCCCTCTTCAGTGCCCTCTGCACAGGTTACAGATCGTGCCCACAACACACTTCTATAACAGTCAATGATCAGATCACATCTATGAACCATGTTGCTGCCATAAAGCAGATCTAGAAATGGCGTTCACAGCAGTTCAGGCCGGAGCAGCGCCTCCGTATTCATTTCACCGGAAGACACCAGATTAGAACTAATCCAACTTTATAGTAACAAGGCATAAAAGGAACAGTTTTCAGAACTTTGTATCCGGTTCCTCTGAATTCTGGTTATTGGGGGTCCTAATAGAACAATATTCTATAGTTGGGGGTCGTTGCTCAGCTCCTTCGCGCTATTCTCATCATTTCTGGCACTGGTGACCTTAGAGAGGCCGCCCCGGTGCCTCTGTGGTTGGGATCGGCCAGAAACGCTCCCCCGGTGCAGGCAGCGAGCGGCAATGACCGGGGCTGGGATAGGCTCATGGCAAGTGTTGTGTTCTCCGGAGCCATTGTACTCCATGTCCTGATAAAATATTCATCCCGGGGCTGGTCTTGCTATTTCAGTTGTCCAAATGCATTAATTAACCATGGCTAAATTCATACCCAGCAAAAGCTGTTGCTGGTCACAGGAAAATCACATCTCGACCCTGATGCCCAAGCGCA
Organism: Anomaloglossus baeobatrachus; assembly: GCF_048569485.1. Lineage (NCBI taxonomy): Eukaryota > Metazoa > Chordata > Amphibia > Anura > Aromobatidae > Anomaloglossus > Anomaloglossus baeobatrachus. Next base: position 8,549,888 of record NC_134364.1, on the reverse strand, counting down.
GAGTACAACCCCTGTGAATCACTACGGTGTATGGCCGCTGCCATAGACTGGACCCCACTGACTGACTGCTGGAAGATGCCACTATTCGGGTGCCACTGTGAGTATAAGGGATGGTGGCGGGGGAGGGGCAGGTGGGGGAGGGGGCAGTGATGACATAAGAGGAACATTGTAATCTGCATGGTCACCGATACTTGGAATGCGAGATCAAGAGTGAATGATGGAAATCACAGGATGGAGCCATCACTGATCTGCAAAATGATGAAAACACCAACTTTCAAAACTTGCAGAGGTCTCTAGACTGAGCCTCATGCGGAAATCCCGGCACCTCCAGCCTCTGCTGCGATCACTGCGGTCATCAATGGTCGTCTGAGGAAGGTTCTGCCACTGAAAACACTTGTACCAGTCATCAGGATCCACTGCTGGAGCTCCTGAGTTGTCACCGACCAGCAACGTTCAGATATGCTCAATGGAGACAAGTCTGGAGACGCTGCAGCCATGGAAGAGGAGTCCGGAGACGCTGCAGACACGGGAGACGAGTCCAGAGACGCTGCAGCCATGGAAGAGGAGTCCGGAGAAGAGGAGTCCGGAGATGCTGCAGACACGGGAGAGGAGTCCGGAGATGCTGCAGCCATGGAAGAGGAGTCCGGAGGCACTGCAGACACAGAAGAGGAGTCCGGAGATGCTGCAGACACGGGAGAGGAGTCCAGAGACGCTGCAGACACGGGAGACAAGTCCTGAGATACTGCATCCACAGGAGACAAGTCCGGAGACGCTGGAGCTATGAAGAGGAGTCCAGGGACGCTGCAGCCATGGAAGAGGAGTCCGGAGATGCTGCAGACACGGGAGACGAGTCCGGAGATGCTGCATCCACAGGAGACAAGTCCGGAGATGCTGGAGCTATGAAGAGGAGTCCAGAGATGCTGCAGCCATGGAAGAGGAGTCCGGAGATGCTGCAGCCATGGAAGAGGAGTCCGGAGATGCTGCAGACACGGGAGAGGAGTCCGGAGACGCTGCAGCCATGGAAGAGGAGTCCGAAGATGCTGCAGACACGGGAGAGGAGTCCGGAGATGCTGCAGCCATAGAAGAGGAGTCCGGAGACGCTGCAGACACGGGAGAGGAGTCCGGAGATGCTGCAGACATGGGAGAGGAGTCCGGAGACACTGCAGCCACAGGAGACAAGCCCTGAGATACTGCAGCTATGGAAGAGGAGTCTGGAGACGCTGCAGCCACGAGAGACAAGCCCTGAGACACTGCAGCCATTGAAGACACGTCTGGAGACACTGCAGCTATGGAAGAGGAGTCCAGAGACGCTGCAGCCACATGGGACAAGTCCGGAGACACTGCAGCCATGGGAGACAAGTACAGAGACACTGCAGCCACAGGAAACAAGCCCTGAGAGACTGCAGCCACGGAAGACGAATTCAGAGACACGGGAGATGAATCTGGAGACGCTGCAGACACGGGAGACGAGTCCAGAGATGCTGCAGACACGGGAGATGAGTCCGGAGACGCTGCAGACACGGGAGACGAGTCCGGAGACGCTGCAGACACGGGAGATGAGTCCGGAGACGCTGCAGACACGGGAGACGAGTCCGGAGACGTTGCAGACAGGGGAGACGAGTCCGGAGACGCTGCAGACACGGGAGACGAGTCCGGAGACGCTGCAGACACGGGAGATGAGTCCGGAGATGCCGCAGACACGGGAGATGAGTCCGGAGACGCTGCAGACACGGGAGACGAGTCCGGAGACGCTGCAGACACGGGAGACGAGTCCGGAGACGCTGCAGACACGGGAGACGAGTCCGGAGACGCTGCAGACACGGGAGATGAGTCCGGAGATGCCGCAGACACGGGAGATGAGTCCGGAGACGCTGCAGACACGGGAGATGAGTCCGGAGACGCTGCAGACACGGGAGACGAGTCCGGAGACGCTGCAGACACGGGAGATGAGTCCGGAGACGCTGCAGACACGGGAGATGAGTCCGGAGACGCTGCAGACACGGGAGATGAGTCCGGAGACGCTGCAGACACGGGAGACGAGTCCGGAGACGCTGCAGTCACGGGAGACGAGTCCGGAGACGCTGCAGACATGGGAGCATACTCAGGCCATGTAGGCTGCTCACAGTAGTGCCAGGTTCATACAGTCTGGGGTTGCTGTGTGGAGAATCAATTCCTGCAACATTTGGAGAAATGACTGCACCACTGGATTCATGACCAAATCAATGTAACGCCGAGCGGTTAGTGCTCTGAGAATGAAGACTGGAGGGGTCCGGGCAGCGCCTGCCCACACTGATCCTGTGAGTAGGACTGGTGAGACTCTCATTTTGATGTCCATATGGAATCTGAAGGCTGGAATTGAGATTACCCTGTCCAGCAATAAGCATCGCTTTGGTCTTGAAGGCTGGAGAGTGATCTGCCGACCACATGGGCATCGCCACGAAGAGGCTGTCACCAGGGAACGTCTCTCCAGTCCTCCTTTAGGCATTATGGTGTGCAGTGGTAGAGTGTGGAGGGCAGACCCCTCTAGTCTTCAGCCCGGGGTTACATTACATTGGGTGGATGAACCTGCTCCCACGGCTGCAGCGTCTCCGGATTTGTCTCCCTTGAGCACGAGGGAAGTCATTGGTCGGTGATTACACCGGATCTGCCGCAGCGGATCCTGAGGATTTGTACATTCAGCAGCAGAACCTTCCGCAGGTTGCAGCGGAGGAGGGAAGTGCTGAGATGTTTGTGGCTCCAGACGTCTTATAAAAGGTTTCCAGTTTTCCTTCAGTTGCAGATCAGCAGCGACGTCTCATCCTGCGAAGTCCACAACTTCTCTTTATTGTTGTAATTTCAAAGGAGAGAAAAATCGTAAAATGTATTATGTGTATTTTATTAGAGAAAATAAAAAAACACAAACACACACACATACACACACACAGACACACACACACACACACACACACATACACACATACACACACTATACACACACACACACACACACACACTATACACACACACTACACACACACACACACACACACACACATACACACACACACACACACTATACACACACACTACACACACACACACACACACACACAGACACATACACACACACACTATACACACACACACAGACACACACACACACACACACATACACACACACACACACTATACACACACACACACTATACACACACACTATACACACAAACTATACACACACACACTATACACACGCACACACACTATACACACACACACACACACTATACACACACTATACACACACACACAGACACGCACACACAGAGCAGATCGCAGGTACACACACACAAACACCACACACACTATACACACGCACACACTATACACACAGACACGCACACACAGAGCAGATCGCAGGTACACACACACAAACACCACACACACTATACATACACACACACACACACACACTATACACACACACACTATACACACACACACACACACACAGACACGCACACACAGAGCAGATCGCAGGTACACACACACAAACACCACACACACACACACAAACATACACACAAAGCAGATCGCAGGTACACACACACAAACACCACACACACACACACACACAGACACACACACACAAACACCATACACACACAGACACACACACACACACACACACACACACAGACAGCAGATCGCAGGCACACACACACACAAACACCACACACACACACAACACACACACAGCAGATCACAGACACACACACACACAATCACACACACACACACACATACAGCAGATCGCAGGCACACACACACAGAGACACACACACACAAACACCACACACACACACACAGCAGATCGCAGGCACACACACACAATCACACACACACACACACACACACACAGACACACGCACACATACACACACACAGACACACGCACACACACACAGACACACGCACACATACACAGACACACGCACACATACACACACACACACAGCAGATCGCAGGCACACAAACACCACACACACACACACGCACACACACTTCATCCCTTCTGTAGTTTGATCGTTGTTCTCAGTGATGTGATTGGAGGATTACATAAATGAGTGATTAATCATATGGGGGGCTGTATGTGTGGTCAATGTTTAATATCTGAAGTATGAGATTTCTTGCCAACTCTGTGCTAGGACCGATTCTTTTTAATCTATTAATGACCTTGTGGATGGGATTAAGAGTAAAGTGTCAGTCTTTGCTGACAACACCAAACTATGTAGAATATTAAAAACTGACCTTGATACAATATTAGTATATTGATATAATACTATGTGCGCACTTTGCGTTTTTTCATGTGTTTCCGCAGCGTTTTGAACTGCAGCGTTTTAATGCCAAAATGCATGCGTTTTGTTTTCCAAGCAAAGTCTATGGGAAATAGGCATATTTTGTGCGCATGATGCGTTCAAAAAAGCTGCGTTTTTTGTGACAAAATGTTGTCAAAATCTCTGCGTTTGAAAAAGCAGCATGTCAATTCTTTTGAGTGTTTTGGCAGCGTTTTGCTAACATTGAAGTCATTGAGAATTATCAAAACGCATCCTAAATTCAAATCATTGCGTTTTACTTGCATTTTTATTGCGATCTGCATGTATATTTGTCAACAAAAACGCATCCGTTTTTGGCTGGTGGTGAGCTCAAGGGCTTCCCCGACTACATCACATCCTCAACTAACGGAGAGTTCCATTTTGCAAAGACATTTTCTAAGAGATTCCACCTATTCAACAGAATGTAATGAATGTTTGGTAGCATCAATTGACATCATCAGTAGATGTAAATTATTTTTGAATTTTTTTATTTCTTTTCTTCATTTCTGGAAGCTTTGTTCTATCATGACAATGTTTTGGAAACGCAACTACCAAAAAGCAAGAAAAACGCATGTGAAAAGCAATCAAAACGCACCTAAAACGCAATGGAAACTTCCTCAAAAGCGTTTTTCAAGCGTTTTTGTGGTCAAAACAAATTTGACTGTCAAATTCTGCCAGAGGATGCGTTTATTTCTGCAAGGTACTGGATGCAGCGTGCGCACATGCACTTACAGAACGATCTGGATAAGATGTCAGAATGGGCAGATACTTGGCAAATGAGATTTAATGTTGATAAATGTAAAGTAATGCACCTAGGACGGAGTAATCCTATAGCTGCGTATACATTAAATGGAAGTAAACTCGGGGCTACAGAACAGGAGAAAGACTTGGGGATTCTCATTACAAATAAGCTGAGCAGCAGCGCTCAATGTCAGGCAGCAGCTGCTAAAGCAAACAAGATTTTAGGGTGTATAAAAAGAGAGATTAGATCCCGCGATCCCAACGTATTGTTACCCCTCTAAAAATCACTTGTAAGGCCACATCTGGAATACGGGATCCAGTTTTGGGCTCCACATTTTAAAAAGGACATTCAGAAGTTACAGACAGTTCAAAGTCGGCAACTAGACTACTACAAGGAATTGAGGCCGCCCGTATGATGAGTAATGGAGGCCGCCCGTATGACGAGTAATGGAGGCCGCCCGTATGACGAGTAATGGAGGCCGCCCGTATGACGAGTAATGGAGGCCGCCCGTATGACGAGTAATGGAGGCCGCCCGTATGACGAGTGATGGAGGCCGCCCGTATGACGAGTAATGGAGGTCGCCCGTATGATGAGTAATGGAGGCCGCCCGTATGATGAGTAATGGAGGCCGCCCGTATGATGAGTAATGGAGGCTGCCCGTATGACGAGTAATGGAGGCCGCCCGTATGATGAGTAATGGAGGCCGCCCGTATGATGAGTAATGGAGGCCGCCCGTATGATGAGTAATGGAGGCTGCCCGGATGATGAGTAATGGAGGCTGCCCGGATGATGAGTAATGGAGGCCGCCCGTATGATGAGTAATGGAGGCCGCCCGTATGATGAGTAATGGAGGCTGCCCGGATGATGAGTAATGGAGGCCGCCCGTATGATGAGTAATGGAGGCCGCCCGTATGATGAGTAATGGAGGCTGCCCGGATGATGAGTAATGGAGGCCGCCCGTATGATGAGTAATGGAGGCCGCCCGTATGATGAGTAATGGAGGCTGCCCGGATGATGAGTAATGGAGGCCGCCCGTATGATGAGTAATGGAGGCCGCCCGTATGATGAGTAATGGAGGCTGCCCGGATGATGAGCAAACCCAAAAAAAAAAGTTTCAGAGATCTCACGTATATGTATTTTCAGTTCTGATAACAGTCGCCGCTGTCCTGTGTCATCAGGTCTCAATGATAATCGAGGACAGAGTCGCGTCTCGTGGTCTCACGGAGCAGGTCATTGTCAGATCTGAACATTCATGGAGGAGGCTCTGGAGGTTTCGTTCTTCACCTTCCCGTGCGGCCGTTTTGTGAGGTTTTTAAAAGCTGCTGCACAAATCCTGAATTTACAGCTGAGGTTATAAAATGATTGGATTGATTTTACCAGTAATGAGCTCTGCGAGTCCAGGAGCGGCGTTATCTACTATTCCCCTGCTTGTCCTGTGCATCTTACAATCCAGAGACATTCATAATTAATGATGGAAGATGAAAGCCATACGTAGAAAAAAAACACTACAACCTGCAACATTGCAAAAGATTAATCCCAATATTATGCTGGAACTAAAATTGCATTACTGGACATAAATACAAATCTGTATTGCCCTATGACATGACTAATAGAATATAACTACTATAATACTGCCCCTATGTGCAAGAATATAACCACTATAATACTGCCCCTATGTACAAGAATATAACTACTATAATACTGCCCCCTATATACAAGAATATAACTACTATAATACTGCCCCTATGTACAAGAATATAACTACTATAATACTGCTCCTATGTACAAGAATATAACTACTATAATACTGCCCCCTATATACAAGAATATAACTACTATAATACTGCCCCCTATATACAAGAATATAACTACTATAATACTGCCCCCTATATACAAGAATATATCTACTATAATACTGCCTCTATGTACAAGAATATAACTACTATAATACTGCCCCTATGTGCAAGAATATAACTACTATAATACTGCTCCTATGTACAAGAATATAACTGCTATAATACTGCCCCCTATATACAAGAATATAACTACTATAATACTGCCCCTATGTACAAGAATATAACTACTATAATACTGCTCCTATGTACAAGAATATAACTACTATAATACTGCCCCCTATATACAAGAATATAACTACTATAATACTGCCCCCTATATACAAGAATATAACTACTATAATACTGCCCCCTATATACAAGAATATATCTACTATAATACTGCCTCTATGTACAAGAATATAACTACTATAATACTGCTTCCTATGTACAAGAATATAACTACTATAATACTGCCCCCTATGTACAAGAATATCACTACTATAATACTGCTCCTATATACAAGAATATAACTACTATAATACTGCCCCCTATGTACAAGAATATAACTACTATAATACTGCTTCCTATGTACAAGAATATAACTACTATAATACTGCCCCCTATGTACAAGAATATAACTACTATAATACTGCTCCTATGTACAAGAATATATCTACTATAATACTGCTCCCTATGTACAAGAATATATCTACTATAATACTGCCCCTATATACAAGAATATAACTACTATAATACTACCTCTATGTACAAGAATATAACTACTATAATACTGCCCCTATGTACAAGAATATAACTACTATAATACTGCCCCTATGTACAAGAATATAACTACTATAATACTGCCCCCTATGTACAAGAATATAACTACTATAATACTGCTCCTATGTACAAGAATATATCTACTATAATACTGCCCCCTATGTACAAGAATATAACTACTATAATACTGCCCCTATATACAAGAATATAACTACTATAATACTGCCCCTATTATAATACTGCCGCTATGTACAAGAATATAACTACTATAATACTGCCCCTATATACAAGAATATAACTACTATAATACTGCCCCTATGTCCAAGAATATAACTACTATAATACTGCCCCCTATGTACAAGAATATAACTATTATAATACTGCCGCTATGTACAAGAATATAACTACTATAATACTGCCCCTATATACAAGAATATAACTACTATAATACTGCCCCTATGTACAAGAATATAACTACTATAATACTGCCCCCTATGTACAAGAATATAACTATTATAATACTGCCGCTATGTATAAGAATATAACTACTATAATACTGCCCCTATATACAAGAATATAACTACTATAATACTGCCCCCTATGTACAAGACTATAACTACTATAATACTGCCCCTATGTACAAGAATATAACTACTATAATACTGCCCCCTATGTACAAGAATATAACTACTATAATACTGCCCCTATGTACAAGAATATAACTGCTATAATACTGCCCCCTATGTACAAGAATATAACTGCTATAATACTGCCCCCTATATACAATAATATAACTACTATAATACTGCTCCTATGTACAAGAATATAACTACTATAATACTGCTCCTATGTACAAGAATATAACTACTATAATACTGCCCCTATGTACAAGAATATAACTGCTATAATACTGCCCCCTATATACAATAATATAACTACTATAATACTGTTCCTATATACAAGAATATATCTACTATAATACTGCCCTCTATGTACAAGAATATAACTACTATAATACTGCCGCTATGTACAAGAATATAACAGCTATAATACTGCTCCTATATACAAGAATATAACTACTATAATACTGCCGCTATGTACAAGAATATAACTGCTATAATACTGCCCTATAGACGTGTTTTCTCCTAGAATTGCGGTACGATGCCGCGCTCTGTCTCAGCTGGTGTCGTGCGGTTGTGTATCTAGCGGTGAGATCGTCGTCTGGTAACACTACCGGGTCCCTGGGGCTCTGAGGTTTGATGAGTCCCGGAGCTCAGAGGCTTCATGGTGAGATGTATTAGTGCAGATGGATGTGCATTAATACAGCTCATTGCAGGTTAACCCCCGCACAGCTGCTGCCCATCTCGGTTAGAAGTGCCAGGCAGGGGCCAGAGTCTGCAGGTAAGGGGCTTGTGTTTGGGGCATTTTCATGGCTGATCCAGTGTTAGGTCCTGGAACAGTTTATGTTTGGTAGAAACGGTCAATGCAGGCTGGGAATATGACAGTGGACAGCCCACCAGGGACATGCGATTAGGCCGAGTGCTCCTAGGGCCCCAGGTCGCTCCTTGTCAGGAGATCTGTTACAGTGTGTCAGTTGGCTTCTTATGTGACAGGTTACGTCTTCAAGAAGGAGGATTCAAGGGAGAACCCAATTATCTAACGCTTCTTCAGTCTATCAGATATGTTCAATAATGTGTGAGCGCGACGCAGAGGCGAGAGCGGAGGGGGCTGCAGCACGGAAGGGAGTGGAAACGGTTTTGGCAGTTGTGGGAAAAAAAAACACCACAACAAAAACAAAACACACACACTCAGACACACACACACACACTCAGACACACACACACACACACACACACACTCACACACACTCAGACATACACACACACACACACACACTCAGACATACACACACACACACTCAGACATACACACACACACACACACACTCAGACACACACACACTCACACACACACACACAGACACACTCAGACATACACACACACACTCAGACACACACACACACACACTCAGACACACACACACACACACACACACACACACTCACACACACTCAGACATACACACACACACACACACTCAGACACACACACACACACACACACACACTCACACACACTCAGACATACACACACACACACACACACTCAGACATACACACACACACACACACTCAGACATACACACACACACACTCAGACACACACACACTCACACACACACACACACAGACACACTCAGACATACACACACACACACACACACACACACTCAGACATACACACACACACACACACTCAGACATACACACACACACACACACACACTCAGACACACACACACTCACACACACACACACAGACACACTCAGACATACACACACACACACACACTCAGAGACACACACACACACACACTCAGACACACACACACACACACACACACACACTCACAAACACTCAGACATACACACACACACACACACTCAGACATACACACACACACACACACACACTCAGACATACACACACATACACACACACTCAGACATACACACACACACACACACACACACTCAGACACACTCACACACACTCAGACATACACACACACACACACACACTCAGACACACACACACACACACTCAGACACACACACACACACTCAGACACACACAGACACACACACAAACACACACAGACACACACACAGACACACACACAGACACACACTCACACACACTCAGACACACACACACACACACACACTCACACACACTCAGACATACACACACACACACACACACACAAACACACACTCACACACACACTCAGACATACACACACACACACAGACACACACACACACACACACTCACACACACTCAGACATACACACACACAAACACACACACACAGACACACACACTCAGACACACACAGACACACACACACACACAGACACACACACACACGCAATACAAATGTAAAACACGACTGGTTAAGAATAACAATAAAGAAAATAGAAACATAAATCAAGGAGCAGCGCCGCAGGCAGAGAGTCCGCATGAGCAGCGCCGCAGGCAGAGGGTCCGCATGAGCAGCGCCGCAGGCAGAGGGTCCGCATGAGCAGCGCCGCAGGCAGAAGGTCCGCAGGAGCAGCGCCGCAGGCAGAGAGTCCGCAGGAGCAGCACCGCAGGCAGAGAGTCCACAGGAGCAGCGCCGCAGGCAGAGGGTCCGCAGGAGCAGCGCCGCAGGCAGAGAGTCCGTAGGAGCAGCGCCGCAGGCAGAGGGTCCGCAGGAGCAGCGCCGCAGGCAGAGGGTCCGCAGGAGCAGTGCCGCAGGCAGAAGGTCCGCAGGAGCAGCGCCGCAGGCAGAGAGTCCGCAGGAGCAGCGCCGCAGGCAGAGGGTCCATAGGAGCAGCGCCGCAGGCAGAGGGTCCGCAGGAGCAGCGCCGCAGGCAGAGAGTCCGCAGGAGCAGCGCCGCAGGCAGAGAGTCCGCAGGAGCAGCGCCGCAGGCAGAGAGTCTTCAGGAGTAGCGCCGCAGGCAGAGAGTCCGCAGGAGTAGCGCCGCAGGCAGAGAGTCCACAGGAGCAGCGCCGCAGGCAGAGAGTCCACAGGAGTAGCGCCGCAGGCAGAGAGTCCACAGGAGTAGCGCCGCAGGCAGAGAGTCCGCAGGAGTAGCGCCGCAGGCAGAGGGTCCGCAGGTTTGTGGCTGGATTTCAGCCAATGGGAGTTGTGGGATTTGGCCAGGATAAACGAGATCTTCAATGCGGAGACATCCCAGCAGATACTATCCATCACTTCATATCATCAGGAGGCGTCTGATGGGATCCAATTTGATTCTGCAGCCGATCAACGACACTCAACATCCAGCCGATGTCACTAATGCCTCCTTCACACGTCCGTGTCTCCGGTAGGTGTTTGGTCCGTTTCCTCACATGCCGGGGACATGGCACACGGAGGGCAATATGCACCTCTGACACGTCCTTGAAAAACGTGCGTGATTTTCACAGACGTGTGAAAGAGGCCTAAGAATGAGGAGTCCTGGAGGTGATGATCCGGCCGCACCGAGCCCTGATCTCACATCATCCCGTATGTCTGGAATCCAGAGACAGAAGGGTCCGCACAAGCCTCAGAGACAGAAAATCGGGGTCAGACCTACAAGAGGCTTGGCTATGGTGGAGCTCAGCAGGTAATGGTTCCAGTCAACAGGTGTTAAAGTCATGGATGGTGACAGTCAGTCACTGAATACTGAGGACGGAGGAGACGGGCGGTCACTGAATACTGAGGACGGAGGAGACGCACGGTCACTGAATACTGAGGACGGAGGAGACGAGCGGTCACTGAATACTGAGGACGGAGGAGACGGACGGTCACTGAATACTGAGGACGGAGGAGACGGGCGGTCACTGAATACTGAGGACGGAGGAGACGCACGGTCACTGAATACTGAGGACGGAGGAGACGAGCGGTCACTGAATACTGAGGACGGAGGAGACGGGCGGTCACTGAATACTGAGGACGGAGGAGACGAGCGGTCACTGAATACTGAGGACGGAGGAGACGGGCGGTCACTGAATACTGAGGACAGAGGAGACGGGCGGTCACTGAATACTGAGGCCGGAGGAGACGGGCGATCACTGAATACTGAGGATGGAGGAGACGGGCGGTCACTGAATACTGAGGACGGAGGAGACGGGCGGTCACTGAATACTGAGGATGGAGGAGACGCACGGTCACTGAATACTGAGGACGGAGGAGACGAGCGGTCACTGAATACTGAGGACGGAGGAGACGGGCGGTCACTGAATACTGAGGACGGAGGAGACGAGCGGTCACTGAATACTGAGGACGGAGGAGACGGGCGGGCACTGAATACTGAGGACGGAGGAGACGGGCGGTCACTGAATACTGAGGATGGAGGAGGCAGGCGGTCACTGAATACTGAGGACGGAGGAGACGGGCGGTCACTGAATACTGAGGACGGAGGAGACGGGCGATCACTGAATACTGAGGATGGAGGAGACGGGCGGGCACTGAATACTGAGGACGGAGGAGATGAGTGGTCACTGAATACTGAGGACGGAGGAGATGGGCGATCACTGAATACTGAGGATGGAGGAGACGGGCGGTCACTGAATACTGAGGATGGAGGAGACGGGCAGTCACTGAATACTGAGGATGGAGGAGACGGGCGGTCACTGAATACTGAGGATGGAGGAGACGGGCGGTCACTGAATACTGAGGATGGAGGAGACGGGCAGTCACTGAATATTGAGGATGGAGGAGACGGGCGGTCACAGAATACTGCGGACGGAGGAGATGGGTGATCACTGAATACTGAGGACAGAGGAGACGGGCGGTCACTGAATACTGAGGATGGAGGAGACGGGCAGTCACTGAATACTGAGGATGGAGGAGACGGGCGGTCACTGAATACTGAGGACGGAGGAGACGGGCGGTCACCGAATACTGAGGATGGAGGAGACGGGCGGTCACAGAATACTGCGGACGGAGGAGATGGGTGATCACTGAATACTGAGGGGGTGGGGGGGGGGTTACATTTCTCCATTAACACTTCTATATAGGAAGCTTCTTACTTTCCAATGGTTTTGGGCGGGTCGGAGCAGTCGCTGCAGTCACTGTATGAGTAGACATTGGTAACATATCTTGGGATCTCGCGGTATTGGCCGGTTTGTTATGGATTGTATCGGTACAGATTATGCATAATTCATACGGGTTTCCGTATACAGTTTTTATGGCGCTGCAGATGACATTGGTAGAAAGGTTGTACATGAGTTTAGGAAGGACGTATGTATATTGTATGTGTGAGGATTTTATCTGTATACTGGATATAGTATATCTTATTAGAGGCTTATACGATACACGTAATATATAAAAATGTGTGTATATATATACACAATATGTAGCTCCTGATTGTCACGAACCACCGGGGGGGGTCACTCAGAAATCCCCCGCGCTGGCTACCAGTACGTCACAATCGGGGGGTAACAAGTGGGGGTCACCCCTCCTTTATACCTCCCGACCGACAGACAGAGCACGTGACGCGCTCTCTAGCGCCCCTCTTATAGTCAGGCCAATTATGGAATTGCCCGACAATAAGCAAGGAGGCCGCTATACTACTTATGCCGATTATTGAAGGGTCCCCGGTGAGAGTAGGGTATATATTCCCCCGACCTCCGCGGGCGGAATATATAAAACCTCCCCGAATCTCACTGGCCTCCCCACAATAATCCTTGGCACAAACTCGCTGCCACCAACCGATTTACGGTAACTATTAGCCGAACACACGGACGTGGGATTCAAGATCGAGATAACAGAACAGCCCAAGATTAATTATATAATTTAATCAGCCTAAAGCACACTAGAAACTACAATATATACAATAGGGAATCTACAGAATATACATATGTCAGAGTACAGTTACAAGCAAAGCATGGGTTACAAACAGGCATACACAGTTCCAGCAGTTACCTTGTGCGTCTGGCCACAGGGGGGCGCTGTAGGCCAGGTTTCTAGGATCCTTCCCACAGATGTTTCCTACACGTGACCCCCAGCGAAAGAACACTGGAAAATGGCCGAAGTAGGGTTATCAACCTGGGCAAATCCAGGTCCCCTCCTACCTTAGTGACCTCAGAGGGAGCACTGCTCCACCCCTGGCTGGAGTTATGGACAATCCACAACATGGAATATGGGCCATAACTTTGCCTGGGAGCGTCGTAGGCGGACGCCAATGCCCTCATTGTGACAGTTATGAATTTAGCTACAGAATGAGAGGACTCATGACTTGTCTACTAGTTCCCCATTGGCTGATATCACGCCTGGGGTATTTCCCAAGCTCCCGCTCCCATAAAAAGGGTGTGCCAGCATCGTCCGCATGCGGAGACACCATTTTTATGGTTGCCATATTTATCGGAAATATGGCTTGCGAGATATGAACCATTTTTTACTGGAGTCGTTCTGTCTGGATACTTCCAAGCTTGCTAATTAGATAGCAGCCCCTACTACAGGGTCACGGCAGGGAGTCATCCTGTGTCCATTGTTCCCACATCACCTAATTTCCATATCATAGGAGATGGCCATGGGATGTGACACCTTCACAGATGCTGGACATTGAGAACAAGAAGGGAGGGGGCACTGCCATGGAGTGATGAGAGCGATTATGACTGGAAGTCATAATTCATCTTCATATCCCAGGGTTTGCCTCACACCTCCCCCCTTTTGAGGGCGCTAGGGGGCAGCACACTCCGGTGTTCCCCCGTGCGCCCGTCCGCGACCTCTCCTTGTCGGGACAGCCCGTCTGCGTTACCGTGGTCACGGCCCCTTTTGTGGCGAATGGTGAAGTTGTATTGCTGGAGCGCAAGGCTCCATCGCAACAATCGCCCATTCGTCCCAGAGACGGTGTGCAACCAGCTGAGGGGATTGTGGTCCGTCTCCACGATGAAGTGGCGCCCGTATAGATAGGGTTGCAGACGCTGCAGGGCCCACACTATGGCCAGGCACTCCTTCTCCATCGTGGAATAGGCCACTTCCCTTGGTAACAGCTTCCTGCTCAGGTACAAGACTGGGTGCTCTTGGCTCGCAGAGTCCACCTGGCTGAGCACCGCACCGAGGCCGAAGTCACTGGCGTCGGTCTGTACTACAAACGGCCGCGTGAAGTCGGCTGCCTGTAGCACGGGCGGGCTGGACAGGGCGTCCTTTAGGGCCCGGAAGGCTGTCTCGCAGTCCATTGTCCAATCGACTGCAGAGGGCAGCTTCTTCTTGGTGAGGTCCGTCAAGGGCTTTGCCAGGCTACTATAGCGTGGAACAAACCTCCTATAGTACCCGGTGGTCCCTAAGAAGGACATCACCTGCTTCTTGGTCCTGGGGGTGGGCCAGGATGCGATGGCCTCCACTTTCTCAGGCTCGGGCTTCAGTGTTCTCCCGCCTACCCGGTGACCGAGGTACTGGACCTCGCTCATGGCCAGCTGACACTTTCCCGGCTTGATGGTCAAACCTGCCCGGTGGATCCGCCTGAGCACCTGTGCTAGATGCTCTAGGTGGTCCTCCCAGGTGGGACTGAAGACGGCAATGTCATCCAGGTACGCGGCCGCGTACCCTTCAAGTCCCTTGAGCAGGGTGTTGACCATCCGCTGGAAAGTGGCAGGGGCATTCCTCATCCCGAATGGCATCACCGTGGACTCGTATAGTCCAAATGGGGTAATAAAGGCAGAGCGTTCCCTGGCCTTGCGAGTCAGGGGGATCTGCCAATATCCCCGGCTCAGGTCCATGATGGTCAGGTACTGAGCCCCGGCCAACTGATCGAGCAGGTCATCGATGCGTGGCATTGGGTACGCATCGGCGACCGTGACAGCATTGAGCCCCCTGTAGTCCACGCAGAACCGAGTGGTTCGGTCCTTCTTAGGGACGAGGACTACAGGCGAGGCCCAAGCGCTGTTGGATGCCTGGATCACCCCCAGCTTCAGCATCTCGTCAATCTCCTGGCGCATGTGTTGCTGCACCTCCAGGGAGACCCGATATGCTGAACGCCGGATCGGGGGATGATCCCCAGTGTCCACGTGATGGACAGCCAAGTCAGTCCTTCCGGGCTGGTTGGTAAACAACCCCCGGAAGGGGAGGAGGGTGGCCCACAGCTGGGACCGTTGGTCCTCCAAGAGCTGGTGGCCAACCTCCACATCCTCCATGGATCCGCCTGCCCTAACCTGGGCTAGCATATCCAAGAGGGTTTCCGCTTCTCCCTCCTCGGGCAGGTTGCACACGGGGAGCGCACATGCCTCCCGCTCATGATGTGCCTTCATCATGTTCACATGGAAGGGCTTCCGCCTTCCACGGGCAGGGTCCAGGGTGACCAGGTACGTCACAGGGTTGAGCTGCTGGTACACGAGGTATGGGCCTTCCCAGGCTGCCTGAAGCTTGTCCTGTGGTACGGGGACCAGTACCCACACCTTTTGACCCACTTGGTAGGTCCTCTCACAAGCGTTCTGGTCGTACCAACGCTTCTGATCGGCCTGGGCTTGAGCCATATTGTCGTGTACCAGTTGCATCAAGGCCTGCATTTTGTCCCGGAAGCGCATGACATACTCGATAACCGACACTCCAGGGGTGGCCAAATCCCCTTCCCAAGCCTCTTTCACCAGAGCCAGGGGGCCCCGCACACGTCGCCCGTACAGGAGCTCAAACGGTGAGAATCCTGTTGAGGCCTGTGGAACCTCCCGGTAAGCAAATAACAGGTGTGGGAGATACCGCTCCCAGTCACGCCCGTGGGAGTCGACCAACATCTTAAGCATCTGCTTTAAGGTGCCATTGAACCGCTCGCACAGGCCATTAGTCTGTGGATGGTACGGGCTGGCCACCAGATGTCGCACCTGGACTTGCTTACAGAGGGCCTCCATCAGCTGGGACATTGAATTTCCTGGGGAAAACCCACTCGGGAGAAAATCTCCAGCAATGCGGTGGCCACCTTGTCAGCCCGAATGGACGACAAGGCCACTGCTTCTGGGTACCGGGTGGCATAGTCCACTACCGTCAGTATGAAGCGTTTCCCGGAGCTGCTGGGGATGGCCAGCGGGCCGACCAGATCCACAGCCACCCTCCTGAAAGGCTCATCGATGATGGGCAGAGATACCAGTGGGGCTTTGGGGTGTGGCCCCGCCTTCCCCACTCTCTGACAGGTTTCACACGAACGGCAGTAGGCAGCCACATCGGCCCCCATTTTTGGCCAGTAGAAATGCTGGTTTAACCTGGCCTTGGTCTTAGCGATCCCTAGGTGTCCGGCCATCGGAATCTCATGTGCGATCTGCAACAACTCCGTCCGGAACGGATAGGGTACCACCAACTGTCGGTCCCTGGGCCACGCCTCCGGTGAACCCTGCTGGACTGTGGCCCGGTACAGCCGTCCTTGGTCCCAGACCACTCGCTCCGGGTCCGAGTCCGAGGGAGGCTGTGCCGCCTGCTCCTTTAGAGCTTTCAGGCTGTCGTCAGCTTCTAACGCTGCCTGAAACCCCTGACTAGATGTGGCCAGAATCGACGAGACTGTCACATCTTCGGTCAGTACCCCGGGACCTGTGTCCTGGCCTCCACCTGACTCGGCTGCCACTTGGTCAGAAGGGGAAGAGCTATCGGACCTCCGGGAGGCCCCTTGGCTTCCAGCACTCCCACTGCGGGTGACAGCGGCCACAGCCGCTGCGACCGTGGGTCGTGCCTGCTCCTCCTCCGTTCCTGACCAAGTCGCCGGTTCAGGCAGACCTACCTGGCTTCCTGACACCCCGGTTGTGGGGGAACCATGCACCGAGATCTTACCTGGGAGCACTTCCGCTCCTGGACCGGCCCCAATCTCACCTGCCTGTTCCCCTCCTGCAGCAACAGAACCCCGCTGTGAAATCTCTGGGGACCCCACATTTGCTGTGGTAGCCCCCACCCCACACACTGGTCCTCCCCCTGCAGCACCCTGCTCTCTGCTTATCCCTGCAGAGGGCAGCAGATCCCAGCTCACAGGCTGGTTACTTGTAGAGGCATTGTCACACCTTTCTCTGACCCCCTCCCCTCCTGTCACAGCTGCAGCTGCGTGTGTGTCTATGGTGTCTGTGCAAGCAGAAATATCAGAGTTCACTCCCTCCTCCCTTACATCATTCATAGATAACACATTAACATTGTCAGGAGTCATGTCAGTACGGGCTGAAGGTTCAGCCCTTGGGGGGGGCCCAAACTGGGAGGTTATCTGCCCCAAATCTGTCCCAAGTAGCACGTTTGCGGGGATCCGATCAGTTACCCCCACCTCCCTCACCCCTCGCCCTGCGCCCCAGTCCACATAAATGTCAGCAACAGGCAGCGCCGGGTCAATGCCTCCAATCCCGGAGACAGCGAGGGTTTTTCCAGGGATCAAGTCTTGGGGGGTGTGAGGTAAATCCTGGGATATGAAGAGGAATTATGACTAGAAGTCATAATTGCTCTCATCACTCCCTGGCAGTGCCCCCCTCCCTTCTTGTGCTCAAATGTCCAGCATCTGTGAAGGTGTCACATCCCACTTACACCTCCAACAGCCATCTCCTCTGATATGGAGATGAGATGATGTGCGGACAATGGACACAGGATGGCTCCCTGCCGTCACCCTGTAACAAGAGTTGTATCTCATTAGCAAGGCTTGGAAGTAGCCAGACAGAACGACTCCAGTAAAAAATGGTTCATATCTCGCAAGCCATATCTCCGATAAATATGGCAACCATAAAAATGGTGTTTGCGCAGGCGGACGATGCTGGCACACCTTTTTTATGGAAGGGGGAGCTTGGGAAATACCCCAGGCGTGATATCAGCCATATGGGAACTCGTAGACAGGTCATGAGTCCCCTCGTTCTGTGGCTAAATTCATAACTGTCACAATGAGAGCATTGGCGTCCGCCTACGACGCTCCCAGGCAAAGTTATGGCCAATATCCCCTTTGCTGGATAATTCTGATCCATGCAGGGGGAGTGGCAGTGCTTCCCTGTGAGGTCACTAAGGTAGGAGGGGACCTGGATCTGCCCAGGTTGATAACCCTACTTCGGCCATTTTCCAGTGTTCTTCTGCTCGGGGGCCTGGTTGGGAAAGACCTGTGAGAGAGTTCCTGGAAACCTGGTCTACAGCGCCCCCCTGTGGCCAGACACACAAGGTAACTGATGTAATTGTATACCTGTTTGTAACCCATGCTTTATCTGTAACTGTACTATGACATATGTATATTCTGTAGATTCCCTATTGTATATATTGTAGTTTCTAGTGTGCCTTAGGCGATTAAATTATATAATTAATCTTGGGCTGTTCTGTTATCTCGATCTTGAATCCCACGTCCGTGTGTTCGGCTAATAGTTACCGTAAATCGGTTGGTGGCAGCGAGTTGTGCCAAGGATTATTGTGGGGAGGCCAGTGAGATTCGGGGAGAGTTTATATATTCCGCCCGCGGAGGTCGGGGGAATATATACCCTACTCTCACCGGGGACCCTTCAATAATCGGCATAAGTAGTATAGCGGCCTCCTTGCTTATGGTCGGGCAATTCCATAATTGGCCTGACTATAAGAGGGGCGCTAGAGAGCGCGTCACGTGCTCTGTCTGTCGGTCGGGAGGTATAAAGGAGGGGGACGCCCCCTTGCTACCCCCCGATTGTGACGTACTGGTAGCCAGCGCGGGGGATTTCTGAGTGACCCCCCGGTGGTTTGTGACATATTGGTGGCAAGCGGTGGGATCGAGATAATAGTGTGTGTGAGTGTGAGACCCATACTCCCAGACACTAAAGACTGCCTGCAGCAGCTGTGGCTGCTGGGGTCTTCAGACTAGCTCAACACTAGAGTGTCAGAGTGCAGATACTGTAAGGTGTGTGGAGGCATCAGGTGTCAGTTCTGTGTCAGTGACCAAAAGTCTGCAAGAATGGCTGAGAGCACCAGGAGCAAAGCCAAAAGGAATGGCCGATGCTCAGGCCAGAGACGATGAGGAGGTTTGTCCACACGAGTCCTCCAGGAGCTCGACGCCAGAAAAACAGCTCTGCAGAGGACATTGCACAACCGGGCACTGCTGGACAAGATGAGGA
Source organism: Anomaloglossus baeobatrachus (assembly GCF_048569485.1). NCBI lineage: Eukaryota > Metazoa > Chordata > Amphibia > Anura > Aromobatidae > Anomaloglossus > Anomaloglossus baeobatrachus. The sequence continues at coordinate 8,529,576 of NC_134364.1, read as the reverse complement.
GCAGCTCGCCCAAGGGTCCCTCAACGAGCCAGACGCCAGCCCTCCGCTCTGCAATGGACAGTGAAGCACCAGGCTCCGCAGCGGGCCGCAGATCACCACGTGCCATTCCACCGAGCCTGGGAGGCTCGGATAGCCTTCTTCAAATGGCTATGGCCCTACGCCAGGCTGGAGACCGGAGGGCTACAAGGAACTCATGGCCGAGCGTGAGCGGCAAGCAGCGCGTGAAGAGCGCCAGGCAGAGCGTAACTACCAGCTGCAGCTAGCTCAGCTCCGGCCCTCATCAGCCACCCGTGACCTTCCAGACACCAAACTTCCAAAGGTCCGTGTTGAGGACTTCCCAGTGCTGGAGAAGGATGGAGACTTGGACTCTTTCTTGACTGCTTTTGAACGGACTTGCTTGCAGCATCATCTGAACAAGGACCAGTGGGCCAAATACCTGACCCCCCGTTTAAGGGGGTAAGGCCCTGGATATCCTTGGGGGACTTGCCTGCTGAGGCGGATCAGGGCTACGACACCATCAAGCGGGCCCTGATCCAACAGTACAACCTCACCCCGGAGTCCTACCGCAAGAAGTTCCGGACGCTACAGAAGGGACCAAAGGGACTCCTGGGCTGACCACCGGCGGGCACTTGCCCGAGCTGCCGACCACTGGACCCAAGGCCTGCAGCTTTCCACCGGACCGGAGATCCTGGACTTGTTCATCACGGAGCAACTCTTGTGGAACTGCCCTGAGGATCTCCGCCAGTTCATCCGAGACCAGAAGCCAAAGGGATCCACGGCTACAGCTGCCCTGGCAGATGACTACACCAACAATCGGGCTCCTGAAGCCAGGAGAGCAGCCACCAGCAGCACCTGGAGAGGGGGTAAGATGAACTCTGCGACTGCCCCACCTGCCCCTAGACTGCAGGGGGTGTCCCCCTCAACTCCCCTCTCCAGGCCCGTGGCAGAACCAAGACGGTGCCACCAGTGCAACCTACCTGGACACTTCAAGGCCATGTGCCCTCAGCGTCCCAAGGGCCCCGGCTCCGTCCCCGTCCCAAGGGGCCCGCCCAAGGTGTATTGTGTGGGTGGGGGGTGGTGGTAGGTCCCCTGGACAGCTTCCAACCTGTCACCGTCGGCCAGTCTGTGACCATAGGACTGCGAGACAGCGCCTCGGAGGTGACTCTGGTGCGGCCTGAGATGGTGTCCCCCCCAAGACTTGATCCCTGGAAAAACCCTCGCTGTCTCCGGGATTGGAGGCATTGACCCGGCGCTGCCTGTTGCTGACATTTATGTGGACTGGGGCGCAGGGCGAGGGGTGAGGGAGGTGGGGGTAACTGATCGGATCCCTGCAAACGTGCTACTTGGGACAGATTTGGGGCAAATAACCTCCCAGTTTGGCCCCGCCCCAAAGGCTGAACCTTCAGCCAGTGCTGACATGACTCCTAACAATGTTAATGTGTTATCTATGAATGATGTAAGGGAGGAGGGAGTGAACTCTGATATTTCTGCTTGCACAGACACCATAGACACACACGCAGCTGCAGCTGTGACAGGGGAGGGGGTCAGAGAAAGGTGTGACAATGCCTCTACAAGTAACCAGCCGACAATGCCTCTACAAGTAACCAGCCTGTGAGCTGGGATCTGTTGCCCTCTGCAGGGATAAGCAGAGAGCAGGGTGCTGCAGGGGGAGGACCAGTGTGTGGGGTGGGGGCTACCACAGCAAATGTGGGGTCCCCAGAGATTTCACAGCGGGGTTCTGTTGCTGCAGGGGGGGAACAGGCAGGTGAGATTGGGGCCGGTCCAGGAGCGGAAGTGCTCCCAGGTAAGATCTCGGTGCAGGGTTCCCCCACAACCGGGGTGTCAGGAAGCCAGGTAGGTCTGCCTGAGCCGGCGACTTGGTCAGGAACGGAGGAGGAGCAGGCACGACCCACGGTCGCAGCGGCTGTGGCCGCTGTCACCCGCAGTGGGAGTGCTGGAAGCCAAGGGGCCTCCCGGAGGTCCGATAGCTCTTCCCCTTCTGACCAAGTGGCAGCCGAGTCAGGTGGAGGCCAGGACACAGGTCCCGGGGTACTGACTGAAGATGTGACAGTCTCGTCGATTCTGGCCACATCTAGTCAGGGGTTTCAGGCAGCGTTAGAAGCTGACGACAGCCTGAAAGCTCTTAAGGAGCAGGCGGCACAGCCTCCCTCGGACTCGGACCCGGAGCGAGTGGTCTGGGACCAAGGACGGCTGTACCGGGCCACGGTCCAGCAGGGTTCACCGGAGGCGTGGCCCAGGGACCGACAGTTGGTGGTACCCTATCCGTTCCGGACGGAGTTGTTGCGGATCGCACATGAGATTCCGATGGCCGGACACCTAGGGATCGCTAAGACCAAGGCCAGGTTAAACCAGCATTTCTACTGGCCAAAAATGGGGGCCGATGTGGCTGCCTACTGCCGTTCGTGTGAAACCTGTCAGAGAGTGGGGAAGGCGGGGCCACGCCCCAAAGCCCCACTGGTATCTCTGCCAATCATCGATGAGCCTTTCAGGAGGGTGGCTGTGGATCTGGTCGGCCCGCTGGCCATCCCCAGCAGCTCCGGGAAACGCTTCATACTGACGGTAGTGGACTATGCCACCCGGTACCCAGAAGCAGTGGCCTTGTCGTCCATTCGGGCTGACAAGGTGGCCACCGCATTGCTGGAGATTTTCTCCCGAGTGGGTTTTCCCCAGGAAATGCTCACTGACCGGGGGACCCAATTCATGTCCCAGCTGATGGAGGCCCTCTGTAAGCAAGTCCAGGTGCGACATCTGGTGGCCAGCCCGTACCATCCACAGACTAATGGCCTGTGCGAGCGGTTCAATGGCACCTTAAAGCAGATGCTTAAGATGTTGGTCGACTCCCATGGGCGTGACTGGGAGCGGTATCTCCCACACCTGTTATTTGCTTACCGGGAGGTTCCACAGGCCTCAACAGGATTCTCACCGTTTGAGCTCCTGTACGGGCGACGTGTGCGGGGCCCCCTGGCTCTGGTGAAAGAGGCTTGGGAAGGGGATTTGGCCACCCCTGGAGTGTCGGTTATCGAGTATGTCATGCGCTTCCGGGACAAAATGCAGGCCTTGACGCAACTGGTACACGACAATATGGCTCAAGCCCAGGCCGATCAGAAGCGTTGGTACGACCAGAACGCTTGTGAGAGGACCTACCAAGTGGGTCAAAAGGTGTGGGTACTGGTCCCCGTACCACAGGACAAGCTTCAGGCAGCCTGGGAAGGCCCATACCTCGTGTACCAGCAGCTCAACCCTGTGACGTACCTGGTCACCCTGGACCCTGCCCGTGGAAGGCGGAAGCCCTTCCATGTGAACATGAGGAAGGCACATCATGAGCGGGAGGCATGTGCACTCCCTGTGTGCAACCTGCCCGAGGAGGGAGAAGCGGAAACCCTCTTGGATATGCTAGCCCAGGTTAGGGCAGGCGGATCCATTGAGGATGTGGGGGTTGGCCACCAGCTCTTGGAGGACCAACGGTCCCAGCTGTGGGCCACCCTACACCCCTTCCGGGGGTTGTTTACCAACCAGCCCGGAAGGACTGACTTGGCTGTCCATCACGTGGACACTGGGGATCATCCCCCGATCCGGCGTTCAGCATATCGGGTCTCCCTGGAGGTGCAGCAACACATGCGCCAGGAGATTGACGAGATGCTGAACCTGGGGGTGATCCAGGCATCCAACAGCGCTTGGGCCTCGCCTGTAGTCCTCGTCCCTAAGAAGGACCGAACCACTCGGTTCTGCGTGGACTACAGGGGGCTCAATGCGGTCACGGTCGCCGATGCGTACCCAATGCCACGCATCGATGACCTGCTCGATCAGTTGGCCGGGGCTCAGTACCTGACCATCATGGATCTGAGCCGGGGATATTGGCAGATCCCCCTGACTCGCAAGGCCAGGGAACGCTCTGCCTTTATTACCCCATTTGGACTGTACGAGTCCACGGTGATGCCATTCGGGATGAGGAATGCCCCTGCCACTTTCCAGCGGATGGTCAACACCCTGCTCAAGGGACTTGAAGGGTACGCGGCCGCGTACCTAGATGACATTGCCGTCTTCAGTCCCACCTGGGAGGACCACCTAGAGCATCTAGCACAGGTGCTCAGGCGGATCCACCGGGCAGGTTTGACCATCAAGCCGGGAAAGTGTCAGCTGGCCATGAGCGAGGTCCAGTACCTCGGTCACCGGGTAGGTGGGGGAACGCTGAAGCCCGAGCCTGAGAAAGTGGAGGCCATCGCATCCTGGCCCACCCCCAGGACCAAGAAGCAGGTGATGTCCTTCTTGGGGACCGCTGGGTACTATAGGAGGTTTGTTCCATGCTATAGTAGCCTGGCAAAGCCCTTGACGGACCTCACCAAGAAGAAGCTGCCCTCTGCAGTCGATTGGACAGTGGACTGCGAGACAGCCTTCCGGGCCCTAAAGGACGCCCTGTCCAGCCCGCCCGTGCTACAGGCAGCCGACTTCACGCGGCCGTTTGTAGTACAGACCGACGCCAGTGACTTCGGCCTCGGTGCGGTGCTCAGCCAGGTGGACTCTGCGAGCCAAGAGCACCCAGTCTTGTACCTGAGCAGGAAGCTGTTACCAAGGGAAGTGGCCTATTCTACAATGGAGAAGGAGTGCCTGGCCATAGTGTGGGCCCTGCAGCGTCTGCCACCCTATCTATACGGGCGCCACTTCATCGTGGAGACGGACCACAATCCCCTCAGCTGGTTGCACACCGTCTCTGGGACGAATGGGCGATTGTTGCGATGGAGCCTTGCGCTCCAGCAATACGACTTCACCATTCGCCACAAAAGGGGCCGTGACCACGGTAACGCAGACGGGCTGTCCCGACAAGGAGAGGTCGCGGACGGGCGCACGGGGGAACACCGGAGTGTGCTGCCCCCTAGCGCCCTCAAAAGGGGGGAGGTGTGAGGTAAATCCTGGGATATGAAGAGGAATTATGACTAGAAGTCATAATTGCTCTCATCACTCCCTGGCAGTGCCCCCCTCCCTTCTTGTGCTCAAATGTCCAGCATCTGTGAAGGTGTCACATCCCACTTACACCTCCAACAGCCATCTCCTCTGATATGGAGATGAGATGATGTGCGGACAATGGACACAGGATGGCTCCCTGCCGTCACCCTGTAACAAGAGTTGTATCTCATCTCATTAGCAAGGCTTGGAAGTAGCCAGACAGAACGACTCCAGTAAAAAATGGTTCATATCTCGCAAGCCATATCTCCGATAAATATGGCAACCATAAAAATGGTGTTTGCGCAGGCGGACGATGCTGGCACACCTTTTTTATGGAAGGGGGAGCTTGGGAAATACCCCAGGCGTGATATCAGCCATATGGGAACTCGTAGACAGGTCATGAGTCCCCTCGTTCTGTGGCTAAATTCATAACTGTCACAATGAGAGCATTGGCGTCCGCCTACGACGCTCCCAGGCAAAGTTATGGCCAATATCCCCTTTGCTGGATAATTCTGATCCATGCAGGGGGAGTGGCAGTGCTTCCCTGTGAGGTCACTAAGGTAGGAGGGGACCTGGATCTGCCCAGGTTGATAACCCTACTTCGGCCATTTTCCAGTGTTCTTCTGCTCGGGGGCCTGGTGGGAAAGACCTGTGAGAGAGTTCCTGGAAACCTGGTCTACAGCGCCCCCCTGTGGCCAGACACACAAGGTAACTGATGTAATTGTATACCTGTTTGTAACCCATGCTTTATCTGTAACTGTACTCTGACATATGTATATTCTGTAGATTCCCTATTGTATATATTGTAGTTTCTAGTGTGCCTTAGGCGATTAAATTATATAATTAATCTTGGGCTGTTCTGTTATCTCGATCTTGAATCCCACGTCCGTGTGTTCGGCTAATAGTTACCGTAAATCGGTTGGTGGCAGCGAGTTGTGCCAAGGATTATTGTGGGGAGGCCAGTGAGATTCGGGGAGAGTTTATATATTCCGCCCGCGGAGGTCGGGGGAATATATACCTTACTCTCACCGGGGACCCTTCAATAATCGGCATAAGTAGTATAGCGGCCTCCTTGCTTATGGTCGGGCAATTCCATAATTGGCCTGACTATAAGAGGGGCGCTAGAGAGCGCGTCACGTGCTCTGTCTGTCGGTCGGGAGGTATAAAGGAGGGGGACGCCCCCTTGCTACCCCCAGATTGTGACGTACTGGTAGCCAGCGCGGGGGATTTCTGAGTGACCCCCCGGTGGTTTGTGACAGGGGGACACCATCTCAGGCCGCACCAGAGTCACCTCCGAGGCGCTGTCTCGCAGTCCTATGGTCACAGACCGGCCGACGGTGACAGGTTGGAAGCTGTCCAGGGACCTACCACCACCCCCACCCACACAATACACCTTGGGCGGCCCTTGGGACGGGGACGGAGCCGGGGCCTTGGGACGCTGAGGGCACATGCCTTGAAGTGTCCAGGTAGGTTGCACTGGTGGCACCGTCTTGGCTCTGCCACGGGCCTGGAGAGGGGAGTTGAGGGGGACACCCCCTGCAGTCTAGGGGCAGGTGGGGCAGTCGCAGAATTCATCTTACCCCCTCTCCAGGTGCTGCTGGTGGCTGCTCTCCTGGCCTCAGGAGCCCGATTGTTGGTGTAGTCATCGGCCAGGGCAGCTGTAGCCGTGGACCCCTTTGGCTTCTGGTCTCGGATGAACTGGCGGAGATCCTCAGGGCAGTTCCACAAGAGTTGCTCCGTGATGAACAAGTCCAGGATCTCCGGTCCGGTGGAAAGCTGCAGGCCTTGGGTCCAGTGGTCGGCAGCTCGGGCAAGTGCCCGCCGGTGGTCAGCCCAGGAGTCCTTTGGTCCCTTTTGCAGGGTCCGGAACTTCTTGCGGTAGGACTCTGGAGTGAGGTTGTACTGTTGGATCAGGGCCCGCTTGATGGTGTCGTAGCCCTGATCTGCCTCAGCAGGCAAGTCCCCAAGGATATCCAGGGCCTTACCCCTTAGACGGGGGGTCAGGTATTTGGCCCACTGGTCCTTGTCCAGATGGTGCTGCAGGCAAGTCCGTTCAAAAGCAGTCAAGAAAGAGTCCAAGTCTCCATCCTTCTCCAGCACTGGGAAGTCCTCAACACGGACCTTTGGAAGTTTGGTGTCTTGAAGGTCACATGTGGCTGATGAGGGCCGGAGCTGAGCTAGCTGCAGCTGGTAGTCACGCTCGGCCTGGCGCTCTTCACGTGCTGCCTGCCGCTCCGCAGCCTCACGCGCTGCTTGCCGCTCCGCAGCCTCAGCGTCACGCGCTGCCTGTCGCTCACGCTCGGCCATGAGTATCTCGTAGGTATCCCGGTCTCCAGCCTGGAGAAGGGCCATAGCCATTTGAAGAAGGCTATCCGAGCCTCCCAGGCTCGGTGGAATGGCACGTGGTGATCTGCGGCCCGCTGCGGAGCCTGGTGCTTCACTGTCCATTGCAGAGCGGAGGGCTGGCATCTGGCTCGTTGAGGACCCTTGGGTGAGCTGCTCCTCATCTTGTCCATAATTGCCAGGTTGGGCGCTGTCCTCTGCAGAACGGTTTTCTGGCGTCGAGCTCCTGGAGGGCTCGTGGACAACCTCCTCATCGTCTCTGGCCTGAGCATCGGCCATTCCTTTGGCTTTGCTCCTGGTGCTCTCAGCCATTGTTGCAGACTTTGGTCACTGACACAGAACTGACACCTGATGCCTCCACACACCTTACAGTATCTGCACTCTGACACTCTAGTGTTGGTCTGGTCTGAAGACCCCAGCAGCCACAGCTGCTGCAGGCAGTCTTTAGTGTCTGGGAGTATGGGTCTCACACTCACACACACTATTATCTCGATCCCACCGCTATGCCACCAATATGTCACAAACCACCGGGGGGGGTCACTCAGAAATCCCCCGCGCTGGCTACCAGTACGTCACAATCGGGGGGTAACAAGTGGGGGTCACCCCTCCTTTATACCTCCCGACCGACAGACAGAGCATGTGACGCGCTCTCTAGCGCCCCTCTTATAGTCAGGCCAATTATGGAATTGCCCGACAATAAGCAAGGAGGCCGCTATACTACTTATGCCGATTATTGAAGGGTCCCCGGTGAGAGTAGGGTATATATTCCCCCCGACCTCCGCGGGCGGAATATATAAAACCTCCCCGAATCTCACTGGCCTCCCCACAATAATCCTTGGCACAAACTCGCTGCCACCAACCGATTTACGGTAACTATTAGCCGAACACACAGACGTGGGATTCAAGATCGAGATAACAGAACAGCCCAAGATTAATTATATAATTTAATCAGCCTAAAGCACACTAGAAACTACAATATATACAATAGGGAATCTACAGAATATACATATGTCAGAGTACAGTTACAAGCAAAGCATGGGTTACAAACAGGCATACACAGTTCCAGCAGTTACCTTGTGCGTCTGGCCACAGGGGGGCGCTGTAGGCCAGGTTTCTAGGATCCTTCCCACAGATGTTTCCTACACGTGACCCCCAGCGAAAGAACACTGGAAAATGGCCGAAGTAGGGTTATCAACCTGGGCAAATGCAGGTCCCCTCCTACCTTAGTGACCTCAGAGGGAGCACTGCTCCACCCCTGGCTGGAGTTATGGACAATATCCACAACATGGAATATGGGCCATAACTTTGCCTGGGAGCGTCGTAGGCGGACGCCAATGCTCTCATTGTGACAGCTATGAATTTAGCTACAGAATGAGAGGACTCATGACTTGTCTACTAGTTCCCCATTGGCTGATATCACGCCTGGGGTATTTCCCAAGCTCCCGCTCCCATAAAAAGGGTGTGCCAGCATCGTCCGCATGCGGAGACACCATTTTTATGGTTGCCATATTTATCGGAAATATGGCTTGCGAGATATGAACCATTTTTTACTGGAGTCGTTCTGTCTGGATACTTCCAAGCTTGCTAATTAGATAGCAGCTCCTACCACAGGGTCACGGCAGGGAGTCATCCTGTGTCCATTGTTCCCACATCACCTAATTTCCATATCATAGGAGATGGCCATGGGATGTGACACCTTCACAGATGCTGGACATTGAGAACAAGAAGGGAGGGGGCACTGCCATGGAGTGATGAGAGCGATTATGACTGGAAGTCATAATTCATCTTCATATCCCAGGGTTTGCCTCACACTGATGTATAGACATTATCTCACTGTACGGTTGTGTACATCGCGTCCCCATCATCTCACTGTACGGTTGTGTACATCGCGTCCCTATCATCTCGCTGTACGGTCGTGTACATCGCACCCCTATCATCTCGCTGTACGGTCGTGTACATCGCACCCCTATCATCTCGCTGTACAGTCGTGTACATCGCACCCCTATCATCTCACTGTACGGTCGTGTACATCGCGTCCCCATCATCTCACTGTACGGTTGTGTACATCGCGTCCCTATCATCTTGCTGTACGGTCGTGTACATCGCACCCCTATCATCTCACTGTACGGTTGTGTACATCGCGTCCCTATCATCTCGCTGTACGGTTGTGTACATCGCACCCCTATCATCTCGCTGTACGGTTGTGTACATCGCACCCCTATCATCTCGCTGTATGGTCGTGTACATCGCACCCCTATCATCTCGCTGTACGGTTGTGTACATCGCACCCCTATCATCTCGCTGTACGGTTGTGTACATCGCACCCCTATCATCTCGCTGTACGGTCGTGTACATCGCACCCCTATCATCTCGCTGTACGGTCGTGTACATCGCACCCCTATCATCTCGCTGTACGGTTGTGTACATCGCACCCCTATCATCTCGCTGTACGGTCGTGTACATCGCACCCCTATCATCTCGCTGTACGGTCGTGTACATCGCGTCCCTATCATCTTGCTGTACGGTTGTGTACATCGCGTCCCTATCATCTTGCTGTACAGTCGTGTACATCGCACCCCTATCATCTCGCTGTACAGTTGTGTACATCGCACCCCTATCATCTCGCTGTACGGTCGTGTACATCGCACCCCTATCATCTCGCTGTACAGTCGTGTACATCGCGTCCCTATCATCTTGCTGTACGGTCGTGTACATCGCGTCCCTATCATCTTGCTGTACAGTCGTGTGCATCGCACCCCTATCATCTCGCTGTACGGTCGTGTGCATCGCACCCCTATCATCTCGCTGTACGGTCGTGTACATCGTGCCTGTGATAAACATTTCATGAAGATCAGTAATGAGCAGGAAGAGGCGAGCACATCATGTCCTGAATCTGGGAGCAGTGCGCTCGTCTGTAGGGATCGGCAGCAGCATCCACTGCGCTCTTGTTTTGTGACTTTGCAGTCGAACCCGTGATACCTTAAAAAGGGGCACACGACAATACTAAGGTCTGTATCTCCAGGACATTGGGGACTTACTATTCCATGTCCCGTATGCAAGCCTTATTTGCTATGAAGATAGATTGTATTTATTGCTCTCTGTTATCAGTCACTCGGGAGAGAAGGTGACGGCTCATTCAACCATAGTTCCCGCTTATCCCCATGCATTGTGGGTCCATGATTTCAGAGGTTCCTCTGGGAGGTGGCTGGATCCATATTAAGGGATCTGGTGCATCTTTTGAGGTGGGTCCTGATTGTAGCTAATCGTACAGGGTCCAGGTCAGGGGTCCACATCTCCCACTTGAGGGATAACACACACTGTCCCTTTAAGACTTTAAACTCTTCTGTGATAAGTAACACTGTCCCATCCTTCTCCTCTTTTCCTTGCAGTGGCTGTGCCATCGACCGTGCCCACGCCGGCCCCCCTTCCTGTGCCCCCATCTGATCCGAAGCCGAACGGGCACCCCACTAGTCATCACACTACTCCCACGCCAACCCCCAGGATGTCAGTATGTTCCCGGACTACTATGGTGACCACGATGGACAACACCTCCAGAGGTCTACACTCCGTCATGAAGTGGAAGACCGTCGTGGCCATCTTCGTGGTGGTGGTGGTTTATCTGGTCAGTGGCGGCCTCGTCTTCCGGGCTCTGGAACAGCCTTTCGAAAGCAGCCAAAAAAGCACGATCGCCCTAGAGAAGCTGGATTTCCTGCGGGCACATGCGTGTGTGACACCCCAGGAGCTGGACGCTCTGATTAAGGTAACCATCTACATGGCGCAATTATTAAAATGTGACAATTGTAAAGAGCAATGTGAAGAGGGAAAGCACCAGATCCAAAACACAGGCGGTGCCGGCTCCATCATCCACTCTCAGTCTGACACGGCAATACTGCAGCTGCATCTCCCTCCTCTCCCCCTTATTGTCCATTAAGGAAAAAAATACCTACACACACATACATGCAATCTCTCTAGTATAGTTAAGGAGAAGATTAACCTTTATATAGTAGTGTGTTTTATATATATTCACATCAACCACCGATTTATGCAGAACCATAGATTTTACCCTTTCTATCCATCCGCCAGAACTTCATGGATAGCGAGTGGCAGTCACAAATCTGGGTCTGTTGATGAATCCCTGTTTAATAGTGTACAGTCACTGCACCTGGGCCTTAACTCATATTCACCATCATTATATGGGGCGAAAGTGAGAAACAGATTGTATTGGCATCTCCTGCCATATGGCCGCATTTACTCAGGTCTGTAGAAGAGAGTGCAGCTCTGGAGTATAATACAAGATGTAACTCAGGATCAGTAATGTATGTACACAGTGACTGCACCAGCAGAATAGTGAGTGCAGCTCTGGAGTATAATACAGGAGGTAACTCAGGATCAGTAATGTATGTACACAGTGACTGCACCAGCAGAATAGTGAGTGCAGCTCTGGAATATAATACAGGAGGTAACTCAGGATCAGTAATGTAATGTATGTACACAGTGACTGCACCAGCAGAATAGTGAGTGCAGCTCTGGAATATAATACAGGAGGTAACTCAGGATCAGTAATGTAATGTATGTACACAGTGACTGCACCAGCAGAATAGTGAGTGCAGCTCTGGAGTATAATAAAGGAGGTAACTCAGGATCAGTAATATATGTACACAGTGACTGCACCAGCAGAATAATGAGTGCAGCTCTGGAGTATGATACAGGAGGTAACTCAGCATCAGTAATGTATGTACACAGTGACTGCACCAGCAGAATAGTGAGTGCAGCTCTGGGGTATAATACAGGAGGTAACTCAGGATCAGTAATGTATGTACACAGTGACTGCACCAGCAGAATAGTGAGTGCAGCTCTGGAATATAATACAGGAGGTAACTCAGGATCAGTAATGTAATGTATGTACACAGTGACTGCACCAGCAGAATAGTGAGTGCAGCTCTGGAGTATAATAAAGGAGGTAACTCAGGATCAGTAATATATGTACACAGTGACTGCACCAGCAGAATAATGAGTGCAGCTCTGGAGTATGATACAGGAGGTAACTCAGCATCAGTAATGTATGTACACAGTGACTGCACCAGCAGAATAGTGAGTGCAGCTCTGGGGTATAATACAGGAGGTAACTCAGGATCAGTAATGTATGTACACAGTGACTGCACCAGCAGAATAGTGAGTGCAGCTCTGGAGTATGATACAGGAGGTAACTCAGCATCAGTAATGTAATGCATATACACAGTGACTGCAGCTCTGGGGTACGGTGGGTTTCACCACTGTAATTCTTCCCTAGGTTTACAGTTATGGGCCATACACTCGCTATGCCCTTATAGATTTAGATCAGTGACTATAATTAGTGGATAGAGAAGACGATCGGACGCTGCTTTGCTTTCCGTGTCACTGACTCTGTATCACTTAATACCACGTTTCCTGTTTTCATACATTTGGGTTCCCCCCTCTGCCGTTACCCGTGGTTGGGGGTTATTATCGGCTGCACTGAATCTGCTGGATCCTCGCTGTCTGGTGGTGTAATTGATCGGTGAGTTGATTTACCGGTGATTAGCGGCTGGGCTGTCTGCATGGCACGGATATAGGTATACAGCACTTAGCGTCACTCAGCCCCATACAGTATCACTGATGGCTTCCAGCCTCTGATACATTTATTGCCATCTTGTAAACAAACTGTATTGAGTGACTCCGGGTGCTGGAAGAATCCCCGGCCCCCCCGGCCCGCTCCGCCCGGACCACCACATAAGAATAGGTGATGCTGAAGCCACGTATTAAAAGAAGCCTTCTGGATTTACATAAAGAAAAATCAAAAGGGTCCTGCACTAGTATACACCGGTTTATTAAAGGGGCATTCCAGTCCAAACAAGTGGTCACCGCTACAATGGACAGGTGGGTGTGTGGGACCCTCAACAGTCATTACTTCTGTAGGGAAGACCCCAGTAATGCATGCTGGGGTTGGATCTGACCTCTTCTAACTCGATGCATTAATGAATTTGGGGCTTCAGCGCTGCGCCCCCTGCAGGGTCTCCCACAGTCGTGCGCTGAATAAAGCACAGTGAAGGCGGCAAGTCCTTCCACAACCCGGGGAACAGGGGCGCAGCTGAGCAGGGATCACAGGGGTCTGAGTGTGGTCGGAGTCTGCATGTGCTTTATGTCGCCATCCCTGTCTATGACAAGTACCCAGCAAGTAGAGATGAAGGTAATAGAGACTGTGATGATTACTAACTTATGCCCCGATGGGTGCACTACATGTACATTTACATTATCTTTAGCAGGGGAACGAACAGTCGGCCATCCCCTGACTCCCCTCGTCACATGCTCGCCCAGAACCTTGCCAGTTGTATTCTCTGGTTCGGCAGTTGTGCTGTTGGCTTGTGCCTCCGATAGTGTTCAGATCATTGTTTTTTCACATCGAACTGTTATTTGACTCCTCTCTGCCCGCTCCCTGTTCCTGTCGTTACCTCCTGCCTTTTGACATTGGACCGTTACCTGACAATGTCTCCGTTTTCTTTCTGAACTTATTACGTGCTCTTCTGGAATTCTGACTCTCGGATATTGACCTGACTATGCCCCTGTTTACTCTTTATGCTCATAAGTGTCCTCCCGTTACCAGACCCCGGCTTTCCTGACTACTGTTCCATCTTACTTCTCATAAGTAGTGGCTAGCATCACAGTAACCATAGACAAAAGAAAGGAGATATATCAGAGGACTCATGGCGGCAATTATTGATAGCAAACTCTGCAAAAAGAAGGAACAAAGACCACTCCTCCGGATTATCCGAGGCAAAACAGCGCAAATACCGCTCCACGTTCTGGTTCATGCGCTCGGTTTGTCCATTAGACTGTGGATGGAACGCTGACGACTGAGACGGTGTAATCCCTAACCGAGAGCAGAACGCCTCCAGACATATCAGACGGAACGCCATGGAGCCTGAGGATTCCATGTATAAATACCGGAGCTAAAGGTTTTAGCATTGGATAATGATGGTAAAGTAATAAAATGTGTCATTTTGGAAAACCTGTCCACGACCGCAAAAATGACCGTATTACCACCAGCCAAGAGAGGAAGGAAGGTCCATAATAAAGTCCATGGAAATGTCCGTCCAAGGATTGCTAGGGACCCTCAATGGCTGCAGACAACCTGACGGATGAGAGTGCAATGGCTTCAAGCGCGCACAGGTGGCACATGCTGACATATAGGACATGACATGCCTCCGGATTTTGGACCAACAGAAACTACACAATAAGAGATCCAGAGCACCGGTCACCCCAGGGTGATCAGCCGGGACCGAATCAAGATGCTCCCCCAGAACCCTAAATGCAAAGATTCAGGGGGACAAATGACTTGTGAGCTGGGACCCCTGATGGGGCCTCGTCCTGGGCACGCTGTGGGCCTTATGGGCGTCTCCGTTGTCCGGTACCGGTGCCTCCCCTTTCGGCCATCTTCATCCTCTTTCTCAAGCCTGGGTGCATGACGCGGCTACGTCATACACACTCGCCGGTCCTGCACAGGCGCACTACCATACTGTGATCTGCCCTGCTCAGGACCTGAATGCCGGCAAGTGTGTATGACGTTGGACCCATCATGCACCGCGGCTAGAGAAGGAGAACAAAGATGGCCAAAAGAGTCGGCGCCGGCACCAGACAACTGAGACGCCCATAAAGGCCCACAGCGCGTCCATTAGGTATTATAAAGTGTTTTCTATGTTATACCCCCGGCCTGGGCTCTTATATACAGCATGTTAGAATGCTGTTTATAAGAGCCCGGTGGTGGTGGCCGCAGCTTATAGGCCGCAAAAGATGTGACAAGTTCCCTTTAAGTTACAAACAGTTAAATCTGTTGAAAAATAAAAGATCACTGAGCTCATCTAGGTGTAAGACGTTTAGCCAGATCAAGGTACACAAGATTTTAATGATCAGTAACAGGATGAATAGCTCCCTCCAAAAAGTGCTGCCACTCCTCAAACGCTAATTTGATAGCGAGTAGTTCACCATTACCAAGGTTGTAATTACGTTCAGCCTAAGATAATTTCGTGGAAAAGAAGGCACATGGACACAGTTTACCAAGAGATGGACCTTGAGACAATACAGCCCCAACCCCCACCTCTGAGCCGTCCACTTCCTCTGTGAAGGATAGAGACATCATGGAGACATCAAGCTGTACTAATATGGGTGCTGCTGACGCAAAGATTTTTTTTTTAATTTAAAAAAGTCAGTTAAATGTGTATAAAGCACCCTCAGACCAGCAACCTCAAGAGTGGTTCACCCCTTTTCATTACTGGCCACATTGATAATATGTAGAGAAACAAGGTTTCTCTAAAAATACATTGTGTTGCCAATAGTGCCTTTGAGCGGCGCTAATGTGGGCCGCACACCCCCCCTTCATGTGACCCCCGGACTCTGTGACCTCCAATGTTCAGTGATGTCAACTGAGGTGGGCCGCAGTCTTCCAGAGTGACTGGGCTGTTGCAGCGTTTCACCGCTCATCACAGCCCCTCCTCCTTCAGTGCAGAAGCAGGAGAGGCGCTGGGCTGTGACAAACGACAGAACAGGAGCGTATAAGCACTAAGGCTAGGAACTCCACAGCACAACAAGGAACACACAGTAAAGTCACCAGACTGGAAAACAACAGCACACAGACCGGTGTAGCAGAAAGCTATAGTCGGCATAAGGCGACAAAATTCCTCCACCTTTAAAAAGGCGGGGAGTACATGTGATAGGTCTCCCGGAACATGTGATCCAAAAGCTAACCAGCAGAAATTAACTCTTACAAGTCCGATCACTAATGAGCACACAGCTGGTTGACGCATGAGCAACTCAGAAGCACCAGAGAAAGCATAGTGGAGTGTCAGAGTCTATGATCTGACCAGCATCTGGTGCCATCATGACATTTGGCGGGTTTAACCCCTTAACGACCCATGACGTACTATGTACGTCATGGATCGTGTGCCGGTAAGCCCCGACCCCTGCCGCCGGCAGGCGGCGGCGAGACGCGCACATATCAGCTGTTATCAACAGCTGATATGTGTGCCTGCTAGCCGCGGGTGGAATCGCTTCCACCCGCGGCCATTAACCCCTTACATTTCTCTGCCAAAGTCTTGGCAGCGATATGTATATGGGCGCCGCCATGACAGTGACTTACCCCGCCCCCACCAGAAGTCACGTGACATGATCACGTGACTTTTGGTGGTTGCCATGGTAGCACAGGGTCATGTGTTGACGCCTGTAGCTAACATGAGTCACTTCCTCTCAATGCCGGAATACAGCCGGCATTGAAAGTGAAGCAGCAAATCTGCAGTTCTCAGCTCTGTAGCTGAGATCTGCAGATAGTGCAGAGCGATCGGATTGCTGATCGCAATAGCCCCCTAGGGGGACTAGTAAAATAAAAAAAAAAAGTAAAAAAAAAGTTTTAAAAAATTAAAAAAAATAAAAAAACCTAAAAGTTCAAATCACCCCCCTTTCACCCCATTGAAAATTAAAGGGTTAAAAAAATAAAAAATACACACATATTTGGTATCGCCACGTTCAGAAATGCCTGATCTATCAAAATATAAAATCAATGAATCTGATCAGCAAACGGCGTAGCGGCAAAAAAATTCCAAACGCCAAAATTACGTTTTTTGGTCACCGCAAATTTTGTGCAAAATGCAATAACAGGCGATCAAAACGTAGCATCTGCGCAAAAATGGTACCGTTAAGAACGTCAGGTCGAGACGCAAAAAATAAGCCATCACTGAGCCTCAGATCCTGAAAAATGAGAACGCTATGGGTTTTGGAAAATGGCGCAAAAAGTGCGCCACGTTTTTTGGACAAGCTTGTGAATTTTTTTTAACCCCTTAGATACAAGTAAACCTATACATGTGTGGTGTCTACAAACTCGCACCGACCTGAGGCATCACACCCACACATCAGTTTTACCATATAGTGAACACGGTGAATAAAATATCCCAAAAACTATTGTACAATCCCACTTTTTTTGCAATTTTTCCGCACTTGGAATTTTTTTGCCGTTTTCCAGTACACTATATGGTAAAACGTATGGTTTCATTTAAAAGTACAACTCGTCCCGCAAAAAACAAGCTCTCATATGGCAAGATTGATGGAAAAATAAAAAAGTTACGCCTCTCGGAAGAAGGGGAGCAAAAAACAAAAACGCAAAAACGGAAAGTGCCCGGGGGCTGAAGGGGTTAAAGCAAAAAAATATGACAACCACAAAACACAAAAAAACAAAACACACAACTTAAAAATAAATGCTACTGATGAATAAAAGTATGTTGTATCCAGTGTGAGCCAGGCTCTGAGCTAGACAAAGCCTTCTGCTACTCTCCTAAAAATACTAACTGGCTTCACTCACAGGGCGTTATCTACAATTCACACAATTTTACTTTACAGGGTGATTGCAAGTCCAAAAACAAGGTAAAGGAAAGGAGAGGAGACAAAAAAGGAAGGGAAAAAATGGGTCAAAATAAGGGCCAGGGTGCAGGAAGGAGGGAAGGAAGGAAGGGCCAGGGTGCAGGAAGGAGGGAAGGAAGAAAGGGCCAGGGTGCAGGAAGGAAGGAAGGGCCAGGGTGCAGCAAGGAAGGAAGGGCCAGGGTGCAGGAAGGAGGGAAGGAAGGGCCAGGGTGCAGCAAGGAAGGAAGGAAGGGCCAGGGTGCAGCAAGGAAGAAAGGAAGGGCCAGGGTGCAGCAAGGAAGGAAGGAAGGAAGGGCCAGGGTGCAGGAAGGAGGGAAGGAAGGAAGGGCCAGGGTGCAGCAAGGAAGGAAGGAAGGAAGGGCCAGGGTGCAGGAAGGAAGGAAGGAAGGGCCAGGGTGCAGGAAGGAGGGAAGGAAGGAAGGGCCAGGGTGCAGCAAGGAAGGAAGGAAGGGCCAGGGTGCAGGATGGAGGGAAGGAAGGAAGGGCCAGGCTGCAGCAAGGAAGGAAGGAAGGAAGGAAGGAAGGGCCAGGGTGCAGCAAGAAAGGAAGGAAGAAAGGAAAAAAGGGCCAGGGTGCAGCAAGGAAGGAAGGTAGAAAGGAAGGAAGGGCCAGGGTGCAGCAAGGAAGGAGGGAAGGAAGGTAGGAAGGAGGGGCTAGGGTGCAGCAAGGAAGGAAGGGCCAGGGTGCAGCAAGGAAGGAAGGAAGGGCCAGGGTGCAGCAAGGAAGAAAGGAAGGGCCAGGGTGCAGCAAGGAAGGAAGGAAGGAAGGGCCAGGGTGCAGCAAGGAAGGAAGGAAGGAAGGGCCAGGGTGCAGGAAGGAAGGAAGGAAGGGCCAGGGTGCAGGAAGGAGGGAAGGAAGGAAGGGCCAGGGTGCAGCAAGGAAGGAAGGAAGGGCCAGGGTGCAGGATGGAGGGAAGGAAGGAAGGGCCAGGCTGCAGCAAGGAAGGAAGGAAGGAAGGAAGGGCCAGGGTGCAGCAAGAAAGGAAGGAAGAAAGGAAAAAAGGGCCAGGGTGCAGCAAGGAAGGAAGGTAGAAAGGAAGGAAGGGCCAGGGTGCAGCAAGGAAGGAGGGAAGGAAGGTAGGAAGGAGGGGCCAGGGTGCAGCAAGGAAGGAAGGGCCAGGGTGCAGCAAGGTAGGAAGGAAGGAGGGGCCAGGGTGCAGCAAGGAAGGAGGGAAGGAAGGTAGGAAGGAGGGGCCAGGGTGCAGCAAGGAAGGAAGGTAGAAAGGAAGGAAGGGCCAGGGTGCAGCAAGGAAGGAGGGAAGGAAGGTAGGAAGGAAGGCCCAGGGTGCAGCAAGGAAGGAAGGAAGAAAGGAAGGAAGAGCCAGGGTGCAGCAAGGAAGGAGGGAAGGAAGGTAGGAAGGAGGGGCCAGGGTGCAGCAAGGAAGGAAGGGCCAGGGTGTGACTCGCCCATCCCAGGGCTATGGGACACCCGGTACCGGGCCGGACTAGTCTGGGGGTCGTCAGTGGTGGCGGGTGTCCGACTCCTTGGCCCTGGTGGGTGTCAATTAATATGGCTGGTGACTTGGGGTGAATAAAGTTTATATTTGTCGTGACGCCACCTGTGGTTTGCGGCTATTAAGCTGCCGCTGCTGTATGAGGCCTCCGGGGTGATGGAATGGCAGCAATGGTGGTACTGCTCCCCACAGGTGGAGTGGTGCCCCGGGGTACAGTTGGTGCTCGTTAGAGTCTATGGTGTGATGGAAGTTTATGCAGGCGACAATAACTGAGACAACACCAGAGGGTGCAATTCCAAGGTCTTTACTCACACTTCCTGGGCTTAAGCACACTGGTGCCTCTGGACTGCTGAGACCCACTGTCAGGGACCTCTGCCGATCCTGGGTAATTCCTGGAATGGAAGCCGGTACCCTTCTCTCAAGTGTCTCTGTCTGCAGCTGTCTCCTTAAACCTTGCCTTTGTAGGAGGAACCTGGCTCGGCCTCCACTACAGCCTCCAGGCTGGGGGCTCACCTGTCGGATGTTTTACCCTTTTTCTAGAGGTTCTGCTGTGGGCTGTGGCCCGGGGAGTTTGCAGCTTTCCCTGGGCCTCGGTTTTTACTGTTGGAGATGATTTTGCACTCCTCCGGTTTCTAGGGACCGACCCCTGTTGCAGCTTGATCCCTCCACCGATGTTCCTGTGGAACAGGCCACCACAGCTCACAAGCTATCTGTGGCCCTGGAATCCCTTCTTCTCTCTATTTGGTGTCACCTGGACCCTCTGAGTCCCAGGATCTTCACCAGGAAGCGTCACTTTCTTCTCTTAGCTCCTGTCTGACTAGAGCTTTCTTTCTGCTTCTCCTTCTCGTCTGCCTCCTGCAGACCTCCTCCTCCTTCCTCCCTCTCCAACTTCAACTCCTCTCCACTTGACCTTCCTTGTCTCCCCTTTTTCCTCTGGTAGCTCCTCCCACCTCCCCAGTTGCTATGATCTACCCTATAGGAGCAGGGATGGGTCTTACGGCCCCTCCCAGCATGCAGCATGGGAGGGTTGCTGCCACTCTCCCTGGTCCCAGTGTGTACCTAACAATGGGTGTAGTGTAGATTTGCCTGGGGACCGGCGTTCACTCCTTTCCTTACCCAGAATGGGACATCACACCGCTGGATGGGGTGCAATGTTCCTGTGGCGACGGAAGCCTCAGGGGCGCCACAGGTGCAGCAAGGAAGGAAGGAGGGGCCAGGGTGCAGCAAGAAAGGAAGGAGGGGCCAGGGTGCAGCAAGGAAGGAAGGAAGGAGGGGCCAGGGTGCAGCAAGGAAGGAAGGAAGGAGGGGCCAGGGTGCAGCAAGGAAGGAAGGAAGGAAGGAGGGGCCAGGGTGCAGCAAGGAAGGAAGGAAGGGCCAGGGTGCAGCAAGGAAAGAAGGAGGGGCCAGGGTGCAGCAAGGAAGGAAGGAAGGAAAGGTCAGGGTGCAGCAAGGAAGGAAAGGGGGGGGGGTGCAGCAAGGAAGAAAGGGCCAGGGTGCAGCAAGGAAGGAAGGAAGGGCCAGGGTGCAGCAAGGAAGGAAGGGCCAGGGTGCAGCAAGGAAGGAAGAAAGGGCCAGGGTGCAGCAAGGAAGGAAGAAAGGGCCAGGGTGCAGCAAGGAAGGAAGAAAGGGCCAGGGTGCAGCAAGGAAGGAAGAAAGGGCCAGGGAGCAGCAAGGAGGGAAGGAAGGAAGGGCCAGGGTGCAGCAAGGAAGGAAGGAAGGGCCAGGGTGCAGCAAGGAAGGAAGGAAGGAGGGGCCAGGGTGCAGGAAGGAATGAAGGAGGGGCCAGGGTTCAGCAAGGAAGAAGGGGCCAGGGTGCAGCAAGAAAGGAAGGGCCAGGGTGCAGCAAGGAAGGAAGGAAGGAAGGAGGGGCCAGGGTGCAGCAAGGAAGGAAGGGCCAGGGTGCAGCAAGGAAGGAAGGAGGGGCCAGGGTTCAGCAAGGAAGGAAGGGTCAGGGTGCAGCAAGGAAGGAAGGGCCAGGGTGCAGCTAGGAAGGAAGAAAGGAAGGAAGGCCCAGGGTGCAGCAAGGAAGAAAGGGCCAGGGTGCAGCAAGGAAGGAAGGGCCAGGGTACAGCAAGGAAGGAAGGAAGGAAGGAAGGGCCAGGGTGCAGCAAGGAAGGGCCAGGGTGCAGCAAGGAAGGAAGGGCCAGGGTGCAGCAAGGAAGGAAGGGCCAGGGTGCAGCAAGGAGGGAAGGAAGGAAGGGCCAGGGTGCAGCAGGGAAGGAAGGAAGGGCCAGGGTGCAGCAAGGAAGGAAGGAAGGAAGGAAGGAGGGGCCAGGGTGCAGGAAGGAATGAAGGAGGGGCCAGGGTTCAGCAAGGAAGAAGGGGCCAGGGTTCAGCAAGGAAGGAAGGGCCAGGGTGCAGCAAGAAAGGAAGGCCCAGGGTGCAGCAAGAAAGGAAGGAGGGGCCAGGGTGCAGCAAGGAAGGAAGAAAGGGCCAGGGTGCAGCAAGGAAGGAAGGAGGGGCCAAGGTGCAGCAAGGAAGGAAGGGTCAGGGTGCAGCAAGGAAGGAAGGGCCAGGGTGCAGCAAGGAAGGAAGGAAGGAAGGGCCAGGGTGCAGCAAGGAAGGGCCAGGGTGCAGCAAGGAAGGAAGGGCCAGGGTGCAGCAAGGAGAGAAGGAAGGAAGGGCCAGGGTGCAGCAAGGAAGGAAGGAAGGGCCAGGGTGCAGCAAGGAAGGAGCGGCCAGGGTGCAGCAAGAAATGAAGGGCCAGGGTGCAGCAAGGAAGGAAGGAAGGAGGGGCCAGGGTGCAGCAAGGAAGGAAGGAGGGGCCAGGGTACAGCAAGGAAGGAAGGAAGGGCCAGGGTGCAGCAAGGAAGGAAGGAGGGGCCAGGGTGCAGCAAGGAAGGAAGGAAGGAGGGGCCAGGGGGGAGAAAGAAAGAAAGAAAGAAAAAAGGGCCAGGGTGCAGCAAGGAAGGAAGGAAGGAAGGAGGGGCCAGGGTGCAGCAAGAAAGGAAGGAAGGAAGGAGGGGCCAGGGTGCAGCAAGCAAGGAAGGAAGGAAGGAGGGGCCAGGGTGTAGGAAGGAAGGAAGGAAGGAAGAACCAGGGGGAAGGAAGGAAGGAAGGAAGGAAGAACCAGGGGGAAGGAAGGGCCAGGGTACAGCAAGGAAGGAAGGAAAGGCCAGGGAGAAGGAAGGAAGGAAGGGAAAGGAAAGGAAAGGAAAGGAAGGAAGGGGAAGGAAAGGAAAGGAAAGGAAAGGAAGGAAAGGCCAGGGAGAAGGAAGGAAGGAAGGGAAAGGAAAGGAAAGGAAAGGAAGGAAGGGGAAGGAAAGGAAAGGAAAGGAAAGGAAAGGAAGGAAAGGCCAGGGAGAAGGAAGGAAGGAAGGGAAAGGAAAGGAAGGAAGGGGAAGGAAAGGAAAGGAAAGGAAGGAAAGGCCAAGGTACAGAAAGGAAGGAAGACATGAATGAAGTGCCAATGTGCAGCAAGGAAGGGAAGGAAGGGCTCAGAAGGCAGGATGACTGGAAGTGAATAAAGTGTGAGCCATAGTTAAATAAAACTAGTCAGCATTGTCTTCTATTCACCAGTATTTAGTCCTCCCCTCGGGAGGGGAGGGGGGGGGGGCGGGTATATACCGGAGCACTGAATATAAACTAGTTAGTGAATTTTCTGCTGCGCTTTCGCAGAGACATTTGGTGCGCTGATCTCCCGCGTGTCTGTGGCCCATCCTTCGCAGTCACACTGGCAGGGGCTGATGTCGGAGCATCTGTGGCTTCCATTCTATACTGCATTGCAGCAGGATCCAGCACATGCAGAAAGGAGGTGACAGCACAGGCTGGAGGTACACAGCAGGGATTACACATCCCGATGCCTCCAGCATGCCTGACTGCACCTCCAGGCCCTGCACAACACACACTGGGGGGGAGGGCACTGATGAAAGTATGAAGAAATGATGTGGAAGTAAGAACACAGCGCGAGGGAGAGAAGCTGAGACCATCCACAGGTGCTGGAGACGCTGGATCTCCAGCCAAGACTCGTGTTTTTTGCAGATAAGTGTGAGACGGTGTCAGTCGGGTTATCTGGAGATTCTGCAGCAGCTCATGTTATATTTAGTACAAGCCACAATCTCCCACCCACAAGATACACTGCTATCTCCAGCCATTAGAACGCAGAAAACATCTTTCCTGTACATATGGGCAGTATTATAGTAGTTATATTCTTGTACATAGGGGCAGTATTATAGTAGTTATATTCTTGTACATAGGGGCAGTATTATAGTAGTTATATTCTTGTACATAGGGACAGTATTATAGTAGTTATATTCTTGTATATAGGGGGCAGTATTATAGTAGTTATATTCTTGTACATAGGGGGCAGTATTATAGTAGTTATATTCTTGTACATAGGGGCAGTATTATAGTAGTTATATTCTTGTACATAGGGGGCAGTATTATAGTAGTTATATTCTTGTACATAGGGGCAGTATTATAGTAGTTATATTCTTGTACATAGGGACAGTATTATAGTAGTTATATTCTTGTATATAGGGGCAGTATTATAGTAGTTATATTCTTGTATATAGGTGGCAGTATTATAGTAGTTATATTCTTGTACATAGGGGGCAGTATTATAGTAGTTATATTCTTGTACATAGGGGGCAGTATTATAGTAGTTATATTATTGTACATAGGAGCAGTATTATAGTAGTTATATTCTTGCACATAGAGGCAGTATTATAGTAGTTATATTCTTGTACATAGGGGCAGTGTTATAGTAGTTATATTCTTGTACATAGGGGGCAGTATTATAGTAGTTATATTCTTGTACATGGGGCAGTATTATAGTAGCTATATTCTTGTATATAGGGGGCAGTATTATAGTAGTTATATTCTTGTACATAGGTGGCAGTATTATAGTAGTTATATTCTTGTATATAGGGAGCAGTATTATAGTAGTTATATTCTTGTACATAGGGGGCAGTATTATAGTAGTTATATTCTTGTACATAGGGGGCAGTATTATAGCAGTTATATTCTTGTACATAGGTGGCAGTATTATAGTAGTTATATTCTTGTATATAGGGAGCAGTATTATAGTAGTTATATTCTTGTACATAGGAGCAGTATTATAGTAGTTATATTCTTGTATATAGGAGCAATATTATAGTAGTTATATTCTTGTACATAGGAGCAGTATTATAGTAGTTATATTCTTGTACATAGGAGCAGTATTATAGTAGTTATATTCTTGTACATAGGGGCAGTATTATAGTAGTTATATTCTTGTACATAGGGGCAGTATTATAGTAGTTATATTCTTGTACATAGGGGCAGTATTATAGTAGTTATATTCTTGTACATAGGGGCAGTATTATAGTAGTTATATTCTTGTACATAGGGAGCAGTATTATAGTAGTTATATTCCTGTACATAGGAGCAGTATTATAGTAGTTATATTCTTGTACATAGGAGCAGTATTATAGTAGTTATATTCTTGTACATAGGGGCAGTATTATAGTAGTTATATTCTTGTACATAGGGAGCAGTATTATAGTAGTTATATTCTTGTACATAGGGAGCAGTATTATAGTAGTTATATTCTTGTACATAGGGGCAGTATTATAGTAGTTATATTCTTGTACATAGGGGCAGTATTATAGTAGTTATATTCTTGTACATAGGGAGCAGTATTATAGTAGTTATATTCTTGTACATAGGGAGCAGTATTATAGTAGTTATATTCTTGTACATAGGGAGCAGTATTATAGTAGTAATATTCTTGTACATAGGAGCAGTATAGTAGTTATATTCTTGTACATAGGAGCAGTATTTTAGTAGATATATTCTTGCACATAGAGGCAGTATTATAGTAGTTATATTCTTGTACATAGGGGCAGTGTTATAGTAGTTATATTCTTGTACATAGGGAGCAGTATTATAGTAGATATATTCTTGTACATAGGGGCAGTATTATAGTAGTTATATTCTTGTACATAGGGACAGTATTATAGTAGTTATATTCTTGTACATAGGGAGCAGCATTATAGTAGTTATATTCCTGTACATAGGAGCAGTATTATAGTAGTTATATTCTTGTACATAGGAGCAGTATTATAGTAGTTATATTCTTGTACATAGGGGCAGTATTATAGTAGTTATATTCTTGTACATAGGAGCAGTATTATAGCAGTTATATTCTTGTACATAGGAGCAGTATTATAGTAGATATATTCTTGTACATAGGGGCAGTATTATAGTAGTTATATTCTTGTACATAGGGAGCAGTGTTATAGTAGTTATATTCTTGTACATAGGGGCAGTATTATAGTAGTTATATTCTTGTACATAGGGGCAGTATTATAGTAGTTATATTCTTGTACATAGGGAGCAGTATTATAGTAGTTATATTCTTGTACATAGGGAGCAGTATTATAGTAGTTATATTCTTGTACATAGGGAGCAGTATTATAGTAGATATATTCTTGTACATAGGAGCAGTATTATAGTAGTTATATTCTTGTACATAGGGGGCAGTATTATAGTAGTTATATTATTGTACATAGGAGCAGTATTATAGTAGTTATATTCTTGTACATAGGGGCAGTGTTATAGTAGTTATATTCTTGTACATAGGGGGCAGTATTATAGTAGTAATATTCTTGTACATAGGAGCAGTATAGTAGTTATATTCTTGTACATAGGAGCAGTATTTTAGTAGATATATTCTTGCACATAGAGGCAGTATTATAGTAGTTATATTCTTGTACATAGGGGCAGTGTTATAGTAGTTATATTCTTGTATATAGGGGCAGTATTATAGTAGTTATATTCTTGTACATAGGTGGCAGTATTATAGTAGTTATATTCTTGTACATAGGGGGCAGTATTATAGTAGTTATATTCTTGTACATAGGGGGCAGTATTATAGTAGTTATATTATTGTACATAGGAGCAGTATTATAGTAGTTATATTCTTGCACATAGAGGCAGTATTATAGTAGTTATATTCTTGTACATAGGGGCAGTGTTATAGTAGTTATATTCTTGTACATAGGGGGCAGTATTATAGTAGTTATATTCTTGTACATGGGGCAGTATTATAGTAGCTATATTCTTGTATATAGGGGGCAGTATTATAGTAGTTATATTCTTGTACATAGGGGGCAGTATTATAGCAGTTATATTCTTGTACATAGGTGGCAGTATTATAGTAGTTATATTCTTGTATATAGGGAGCAGTATTATAGTAGTTATATTCTTGTACATAGGAGCAGTATTATAGTAGTTATATTCTTGTATATAGGAGCAATATTATAGTAGTTATATTCTTGTACATAGGAGCAGTATTATAGTAGTTATATTCTTGTACATAGGAGCAGTATTATAGTAGTTATATTCTTGTACATAGGGGCAGTATTATAGTAGTTATATTCTTGTACATAGGGGCAGTATTATAGTAGTTATATTCTTGTACATAGGGGCAGTATTATAGTAGTTATATTCTTGTACATAGGGGCAGTATTATAGTAGTTATATTCTTGTACATAGGGAGCAGTATTATAGTAGTTATATTCCTGTACATAGGAGCAGTATTATAGTAGTTATATTCTTGTACATAGGAGCAGTATTATAGTAGTTATATTCTTGTACATAGGGGCAGTATTATAGTAGTTATATTCTTGTACATAGGGAGCAGTATTATAGTAGTTATATTCTTGTACATAGGGAGCAGTATTATAGTAGTTATATTCTTGTACATAGGGGGCAGTATTATAGTAGTTATATTCTTGTACATAGGGAGCAGTATTATAGTAGTTATATTCTTGTACATAGGGGCAGTATTATAGTAGTTATATTCTTGTACATAGGGGCAGTATTATAGTAGTTATATTCTTGTACATAGGGAGCAGTATTATAGTAGTTATATTCTTGTACATAGGGAGCAGTATTATAGTAGTTATATTCTTGTACATAGGGAGCAGTATTATAGTAGTAATATTCTTGTACATAGGAGCAGTATAGTAGTTATATTCTTGTACATAGGAGCAGTATTTTAGTAGATATATTCTTGCACATAGAGGCAGTATTATAGTAGTTATATTCTTGTACATAGGGGCAGTGTTATAGTAGTTATATTCTTGTATATAGGGGCAGTATTATAGTAGTTATATTCTTGTACATAGGTGGCAGTATTATAGTAGTTATATTCTTGTACATAGGGGGCAGTATTATAGTAGTTATATTCTTGTACATAGGGGGCAGTATTATAGTAGTTATATTATTGTACATAGGAGCAGTATTATAGTAGTTATATTCTTGCACATAGAGGCAGTATTATAGTAGTTATATTCTTGTACATAGGGGCAGTGTTATAGTAGTTATATTCTTGTACATAGGGGGCAGTATTATAGTAGTTATATTCTTGTACATAGGGGCAGTATTATAGTAGTTATATTCTTGTATATAGGGAGCAGTATTATAGTAGTTATATTCCTGTACATAGGAGCAGTATTATAGTAGTTATATTCTTGTACATAGGAGCAGTATTATAGTAGTTATATTCTTGTACATAGGGGCAGTATTATAGTAGTTATATTCTTGTACATAGGGGCAGTATTATAGTAGTTATATTCTTGTACATAGGGAGCAGTATTATAGTAGTTATATTCTTGTATATAGGAGCAATATTATAGTAGTTATATTCTTGTACATAGGAGCAGTATTATAGTAGTTATATTCTTGTACATAGGAGCAGTATTATAGTAGTTATATTCTTGTACATAGGGGCAGTATTATAGTAGTTATATTCTTGTACATAGGGGCAGTATTATAGTAGTTATATTCTTGTACATAGGGGCAGTATTATAGTAGTTATATTCTTGTACATAGGGGCAGTATTATAGTAGTTATATTCTTGTACATAGGGAGCAGTATTATAGTAGTTATATTCTTGTACATAGGGAGCAGTATTATAGTAGTTATATTCTTGTACATAGGGAGCAGTATTATAGTAGTAATATTCTTGTACATAGGAGCAGTATAGTAGTTATATTCTTGTACATAGGAGCAGTATTTTAGTAGATATATTCTTGCACATAGAGGCAGTATTATAGTAGTTATATTCTTGTACATAGGGGCAGTGTTATAGTAGTTATATTCTTGTA
Source organism: Anomaloglossus baeobatrachus (assembly GCF_048569485.1). NCBI lineage: Eukaryota > Metazoa > Chordata > Amphibia > Anura > Aromobatidae > Anomaloglossus > Anomaloglossus baeobatrachus. The sequence continues at coordinate 8,501,304 of NC_134364.1, read as the reverse complement.
CATAGGGAGCAGTATTATAGTAGATATATTCTTGTACATAGGGGCAGTATTATAGTAGTTATATTCTTGTACATAGGGACAGTATTATAGTAGTTATATTCTTGTACATAGGGAGCAGCATTATAGTAGTTATATTCCTGTACATAGGAGCAGTATTATAGTAGTTATATTCTTGTACATAGGAGCAGTATTATAGTAGTTATATTCTTGTACATAGGGGCAGTATTATAGTAGTTATATTCTTGTACATAGGAGCAGTATTATAGCAGTTATATTCTTGTACATAGGAGCAGTATTATAGTAGATATATTCTTGTACATAGGGGCAGTATTATAGTAGTTATATTCTTGTACATAGGGAGCAGTGTTATAGTAGTTATATTCTTGTACATAGGGGCAGTATTATAGTAGTTATATTCTTGTACATAGGGGCAGTATTATAGTAGTTATATTCTTGTACATAGGGAGCAGTATTATAGTAGTTATATTCTTGTACATAGGGAGCAGTATTATAGTAGTTATATTCTTGTACATAGGGAGCAGTATTATAGTAGATATATTCTTGTACATAGGAGCAGTATTATAGTAGTTATATTCTTGTACATAGGGGGCAGTATTATAGTAGTTATATTATTGTACATAGGAGCAGTATTATAGTAGTTATATTCTTGTACATAGGGGCAGTGTTATAGTAGTTATATTCTTGTACATAGGGGGCAGTATTATAGTAGTAATATTCTTGTACATAGGAGCAGTATAGTAGTTATATTCTTGTACATAGGAGCAGTATTTTAGTAGATATATTCTTGCACATAGAGGCAGTATTATAGTAGTTATATTCTTGTACATAGGGGCAGTGTTATAGTAGTTATATTCTTGTATATAGGGGCAGTATTATAGTAGTTATATTCTTGTACATAGGTGGCAGTATTATAGTAGTTATATTCTTGTACATAGGGGGCAGTATTATAGTAGTTATATTCTTGTACATAGGGGGCAGTATTATAGTAGTTATATTATTGTACATAGGAGCAGTATTATAGTAGTTATATTCTTGCACATAGAGGCAGTATTATAGTAGTTATATTCTTGTACATAGGGGCAGTGTTATAGTAGTTATATTCTTGTACATAGGGGGCAGTATTATAGTAGTTATATTCTTGTACATGGGGCAGTATTATAGTAGCTATATTCTTGTATATAGGGGGCAGTATTATAGTAGTTATATTCTTGTACATAGGGGGCAGTATTATAGCAGTTATATTCTTGTACATAGGTGGCAGTATTATAGTAGTTATATTCTTGTATATAGGGAGCAGTATTATAGTAGTTATATTCTTGTACATAGGAGCAGTATTATAGTAGTTATATTCTTGTATATAGGAGCAATATTATAGTAGTTATATTCTTGTACATAGGAGCAGTATTATAGTAGTTATATTCTTGTACATAGGAGCAGTATTATAGTAGTTATATTCTTGTACATAGGGGCAGTATTATAGTAGTTATATTCTTGTACATAGGGGCAGTATTATAGTAGTTATATTCTTGTACATAGGGGCAGTATTATAGTAGTTATATTCTTGTACATAGGGGCAGTATTATAGTAGTTATATTCTTGTACATAGGGAGCAGTATTATAGTAGTTATATTCCTGTACATAGGAGCAGTATTATAGTAGTTATATTCTTGTACATAGGAGCAGTATTATAGTAGTTATATTCTTGTACATAGGGGCAGTATTATAGTAGTTATATTCTTGTACATAGGGAGCAGTATTATAGTAGTTATATTCTTGTACATAGGGAGCAGTATTATAGTAGTTATATTCTTGTACATAGGGGGCAGTATTATAGTAGTTATATTCTTGTACATAGGGAGCAGTATTATAGTAGTTATATTCTTGTACATAGGGGCAGTATTATAGTAGTTATATTCTTGTACATAGGGGCAGTATTATAGTAGTTATATTCTTGTACATAGGGAGCAGTATTATAGTAGTTATATTCTTGTACATAGGGAGCAGTATTATAGTAGTTATATTCTTGTACATAGGGAGCAGTATTATAGTAGTAATATTCTTGTACATAGGAGCAGTATAGTAGTTATATTCTTGTACATAGGAGCAGTATTTTAGTAGATATATTCTTGCACATAGAGGCAGTATTATAGTAGTTATATTCTTGTACATAGGGGCAGTGTTATAGTAGTTATATTCTTGTATATAGGGGCAGTATTATAGTAGTTATATTCTTGTACATAGGTGGCAGTATTATAGTAGTTATATTCTTGTACATAGGGGGCAGTATTATAGTAGTTATATTCTTGTACATAGGGGGCAGTATTATAGTAGTTATATTATTGTACATAGGAGCAGTATTATAGTAGTTATATTCTTGCACATAGAGGCAGTATTATAGTAGTTATATTCTTGTACATAGGGGCAGTGTTATAGTAGTTATATTCTTGTACATAGGGGGCAGTATTATAGTAGTTATATTCTTGTACATAGGGGCAGTATTATAGTAGCTATATTCTTGTATATAGGGGGCAGTATTATAGTAGTTATATTCTTGTACATAGGGGGCAGTATTATAGCAGTTATATTCTTGTACATAGGAGCAGTATTATAGTAGTTATATTCTTGTATATAGGAGCAGTATTATAGTAGTTATATTCTTGTACATAGGAGCAGTATTATAGTAGTTATATTCTTGTACATAGGAGCAGTATTATAGTAGTTATATTCTTGTACATAGGGGCAGTATTATAGTAGTTATATTCTTGTATATAGGGGCAGTATTATAGTAGTTATATTCTTGTACATAGGAGCAGTATTATAGTAGTTATATTCTTGTACATAGGGGGCAGTATTATAGTAGATATATTCTTGTACAGAGGGGCAGTATTATAGTAGTTATATTCTTGTACATAGGGGGCAGTATTATAGCAGTTATATTCTTGTACATAAGGGGTAGTATTATAGTAGTTATATTCTTGTACATAGGGGGCAGTATTATAGTAGTTATATTCTTGTACATAAGGGGTAGTATTATAGTAGTTATATTCTTGTATATAGAGGCAGTATTATAGTAGTTATATTCTTGTACATAGGGGCAGTATTATAGTAGTTATATTATTGTACATAGGGGGCAGTATTATAGCAGTTATATTCTTGTACATAGGTGGCAGTATTATAGTAGTTATATTCTTGTATATAGGGAGCAGTATTATAGTAGTTATATTCTTGTACATAGGAGCAGTATTATAGTAGTTATATTCTTGTATATAGGGAGCAGTATTATAGTAGTTATATTCTTGTACATAGGAGCAGTATTATAGTAGTTATATTCTTGTACATAGGGGGCAGTATTATAGTAGATATATTCTTGTACAGAGGGGCAGTATTATAGTAGTTATATTCTTGTATATAGGGAGCAGTATTATAGTAGTTATATTCTTGTACATAGGGGGCAGTATTATAGTAGATATATTCTTGTACAGAGGGGCAGTATTATAGTAGTTATATTCTTGTATATAGGGAGCAGTATTATAGTAGTTATATTCTTGTACATAGGAGCAGTATTATAGTAGTTATATTCTTGTATATAGGAGCAGTATTATAGTAGTTATATTCTTGTACAGTGTGATATGTCTTACAATTTCCAGGAGTACTAACCTCCTCACCTTTTCCATCAGAAAGCCATTGAAGCGGATAATGCCGGAGTCAATCCCATTGGGAACTACTCAAATAGCAGCAGCCACTGGGATCTGGGCAGCGCCTTCTTTTTTGCTGGGACAGTAATAACCACGATAGGTGAGTGTTATGCTAGATTCTGTCACATTTTCTGGTGCCCCCACCCTGCATAACGGCCCCTTTAACTTTTTACAAGATGCACTTTTCAGGCCAGGGCATTGCAGTTTATAGTTTTTGAATTATATATGACCAAAACCATCCGCAGAATACAAAGAAGAGAAAAATAAATAAATACTACATAATAGTGCACAAGGTAGAAAGTAAAACACAAAAGACCATGAGAGCTACATAGCAAATATATACAAACCAAAAAAATAGCAACTGTCCCTCCAATGTTGGGAAAGTCGCAAGGTCTTTGGTCTCCCTCCCGCGGCCAGTAGGGATCAGTGACCGCGCACATTTCCATTGTGACGATTCATGTTTTGTCTCCAGGTTATGGGAACATTGCACCCAGTACAGAGGGAGGGAAGATTTTCTGCATCTTGTACGCAATTTTTGGAATTCCTCTTTTTGGCTTCTTGCTGGCTGGAATTGGGGACCAACTAGGCACAATTTTTGGAAAAAGCATTGCAAGGGTGGAGAAAGTCTTCAGGGTAAGTTGTACGGAAATGCAGTTGCTTTGTGTCTCCTGTAGGTGGAGTTTATTTATTTTTTACCCTGAATATAACAGTTACACAATATATTAGACGAGAATTTGGGGCGTTCGGACCCTCAAATGGCAAATTCCCTCAATATTAAGAGGACAGGCATGTGGAGCACCCAGAGGCGATGCCCCCAGCCCCTCGGAGGCGGCAGGGCCCCTTCATTCCTGCAGAGCCCATTACCCTAATGAGCAGAGATCTATAAAACGCTGTATATATATTTAATGAGCCGCATTGTGAAAGTCTCAGAAGATGCGGCGCAGCGTGTCAATTGGGCTCATGGCGAGTAAACCCCAGACACTGCGACCTTATAGACAGGTCTCCAAGAAGAACGTGGAAAGTCAGCGTTACAAGTAATTATATACAGGGCTCGTTAGACGCGGGAGGCCACTGGAGAGAATATGGCCACGACGGGTGATAAATTATTGACGCAGTGTCACATGTACACGTCAGAATAATCCCCCCACTCGTTACAGCTCATCGGCCCTAATGGCCTCACCCATCCCTGCGGGAGACCTGACAATCAGGACTCGGTGCGGTCAGGTCAGAGGATGGCGGCGATCAGTGCGAGAACGCAATGCCTCCCTTCTACCAGGGAACGTTACAGAAAACGCCAGTCACAGCCATTGCTGCATCCAGAATGATGCTGGTGTCCAGCCACGGTGAGGTAGATGGGCCATATAGGTCTGGAGAACCAGCTGGCTTAAATAGATGTAGGGAGCATGCCCTGCCGAGGTAGAAAAAAGGGGTAGAGAGAGTGCACTCCACTGTGGCGAGAGTGGTATTATGCAATCTTGACATGATCAAGTACCATTTCCACTAATAAGAGCAGCAGAATTATGATTGCAGCTCTGGAGGTGGCTAGAATAAGGTTTGATGCTCTTTCTCCCTCCAGTGCAGAGTACAGACAGGGACATGGTCTCCACAAATGCCCAGAGATTGAACGTCCAAGCACCAAAGAGGCTGTTATGAGGTTCCTAGAGTCCAAAATTTAGGGTGCGGTATCAATCCAAGCAAATAGGTTGGGGTGGGAATTACGGCAGTCGCTTACAGTAGAGCTCCTCTTTAATACCCCATTTACATACAATGTTACACAATCCTGATCCTCCTATGATACTTTGCATGAGGCGCTCGGGTTATGGAGGAGGAGGACGCGCTGCTGATTCATTGTCAGGGGCATTACCACTTATATAGGCGCAGGAAATCCCTGACTGTTACCATGGAAACAGTAATAAAATGTAACGCCCCCGTCATATCAGATCAACAGGATTCTGCGCTCGTCGCCTCTGGGTCCTGGATTCTTCCCCGGAGGCTCCTCTGAGGCCAAGCATTAATGCATCCCGTCCCGCATACATTACTGCCTCATTTGCATACAAGCTCATTTACATGCGTCATGCAAGGTTTCTCCAAAAAGCAAAAGGAGAAATGCAAATTAGCTATAAAAATGCGACAAAGGAGCCAGAGTGTGAAAGGTTTCCGCTCCCGTGTTCATATATGTCGAATGGGAGTCCTATTCCCCTCCAACGCCCACCAGTAGTGTCTGACCTCTGACCTCACCAGTAGTGTCTGACCTCTGACCTCACCAGTAGTGTCTGACCTCACCAGTAGTGTCTGACCTCTGACCTCACCAGTAGTATCTGACCTCTGACCTCACCAGTAGTGTCTGACCTCTGACCTCACCAGTAGTGTCTGACCTCTGACCTCACCAGTAGTGTCTGACCTCTGACCTCACCAGTAGTGTCTGACCTCTGACCTCACCAGTAGTGTCTGACCTCTGACCTCACCAGTAGTGTCTGACCTCTGACCTCACCAGTAGTGTCTGACCTCTGACCTCACCAGTAGTGTCTGACCTCACCAGTAGTGTCTGACCTCTGACCTCACCATTAGTGTCTGACCTCTGACCTCACCAGTAGTGTCTGACCTCTGACCTCACCAGTAGTGTCTGACCTCTGACCTCACCAGTAGTGTCTGACCTCTGACCTCACCAGTAGTGTCTGACCTCACCAGTAGTGTCTGACCTCTGACCTCACCAGTAGTGTCTGACCTCTGACCTCACCATTAGTATCTGACCTCTGACCTCACCAGTAGTATCTGACCTCTGACCTCACCAGTAGTATCTGACCTCTGACCTCACCAGTAGTATCTGACCTCTAACCTCACCAGTAGTATCTGACCTCTGACCTCACCAGTAGTATCTGACCTCTAACCTCACCAGTAGTGTCTGACCTCTGACCTCACCAGTAGTGTCTGACCTCACCAGTAGTGTCTGACCTCTGACCTCACCAGTAGTGTCTGACCTCTGACCTCACCATTAGTATCTGACCTCTGACCTCACCATTAGTATCTGACCTCACCAGTAGTATCTGACCTCTGACCTCACCATTAGTATCTGACCTCTAACCTCACCAGTAGTATCTGACCTCTGACCTCACCAGTAGTATCTGACCTCTAACCTCACCAGTAGTATCTGACCTCTGACCTCACCATTAGTATCTGACCTCTGACCTCACCAGTAGTATCTGACCTCACTGTTGGTACAGCGCACGCTCTGCAGAGATGCATATTATGGGATGTCCTCTCCGTTACTGCACATGTATCTAACCAGAAGTCTTTGTTCCAGACGAAGCAGGTGAGCCAGACCAAGATCCGCGTCATCTCCACCATCTTGTTCATCGTGGCTGGGTGTCTGGTGTTCGTCACCATCCCCGCGGTCATCTTCAAACAGATCGAGGGATGGACGGAACTGGAGTCCATTTACTTTGTGGTGGTCACACTCACGACTGTGGGCTTCGGGGACTACGTGGCAGGTAAGTCACTGCAGGAGCTAAACCTTGTGTATCCAAGCCGATCATGTGTGATACATCTGCTGAATCCTAAAGTTCTGATCATATCTGGGTATCGGATACCATCATGTGCAATATTGAGAGTCCCCTCCACCCATAATGTCCTCCTGAGCCCCTTGTAGCCACACATGTTCTGCACAGTGCCCCTCCCCTGCCTTAACAATCTAATTATCTCATCTCAATGTCCTACATGAGGCACTCATCAGGCAGGGACATAGTTAATATTCAGGCAACTACTCCCGGGATCCATGTCCATTACAGAAGGTGATGGAGACTAAGAAAGTGCTGAAATGTGGGAGAGAGAGAGACTCTGCAGGAGAGAGAGAGAGAGAGGAGAGAGATAGAGAGAGAGACTCTGCAGGAGAGAAAGAGACTCTGCAGGAGAGAGAGAGAGAAAGAGACTCTGCAGGAGAGAAAGAATCTGCAGGAGAGAGAGAGAGAACAGACTGTGCCAGCACTGCCAGCAGGGGGCTCTGGAGGACGAGACGCATTTCCTACTGCACTGTGACAAATACTCAGCAGTGAGGGGCTCCCACTTCCAGAAATTTACCACCCATAGCCCGGGCTTTCCATCCATGGATGAGGACATGAAACTCCGCTTCCTACTGGGGGAAGAGGAATCAATGGTGGAGATCGCCGCCCAATATGTCACCACATGTCATAAGCTGAGGGGAACCTAAGACCCCTAAATGGACTGTCAGAGCCCAAATTGTGCCCCCCAACTCCCCATAACCCTGATCCCCTCCCACCACACTTACTGTATTTCTCTTGCTTTGGCAACACTAATTGTATTTTGGTCCTGCCAATAAAGCATATTTGAATTTGAATTTGA